>NC_092368.1:11742141-11894373 GCF_030848805.1 Temnothorax longispinosus
ATGTACGCGTCTGGCGCCCAACATTCGGAACATTTCGTGGAGTATCGGAGGTGCGAGGAAACCACTGGAGAGGCCTACTATCCCGCTCTCCTAAGTCCTTTTGATCCGGCACACGTCCCGGAGCGGTCCGGGAGTGCAAAAAGTCGTGACAAGTTACAGCAACAATTTTTTTTTCTGAGTGCATCCGCGTAAGATTTTGGTATCTGTATAGTGGTCATCAAAGAGTGTCATTTATTTTTCGTCCTTAAAACTTAAAACAAGGTAAAATTATCAATGCTGATAAATACTGTCGAGAAGTTGATATTAGGGAGTTTTTGCAATACCGTCTTTTGTATCTGAATTGTTCAGATACAGAGTGAATGTATCTGAACAATTCAGATAACGTTTACCGTATCTGAAAGACGGTATTGCAAAAACTCCTTATTTATATATACAAAAAACTTACGGCATTCAGCAACCAATATTGCTTAACAGATACAGGGTGTTACTGCTTCACGCGATAATGCTCGACCATACATTGCAAAACCTGTAAAAACAATTAGCAAAATTGAAGTGTGAAATTCTCTCATATCCTCCTTATTTTTCTGACCTGATCTGTCGCTCACAGATTATCATTTTTTCAAGGATCTGAACGGCTTTTTGAAGAGAAAATTATTTGAAAGAGATGGTGATGTAAAAAACTGCTTTCAGAGAATTCATTAATTTTCGTTCTCTAGAAGGGCATTGAAGACGCGATACAAATCGCGTTGGAAAAAGTGCATTGAAGTAGATTGAGACTATTTTAACTAAGAAAGTATATATAATGTATTAAGTTTGTAATATAAACGTTTCAAATAAAAAATCAAAAATAGCCGTACTTGGAAATTAAATAAATGTAACTTGAATATTCTACAAGCAAATTTCCTTTAATGTAACTTGTGTCTTCTATCTTATAAGGCAAGAGCAAAGAAAATCTGTTTGAACAAAGTTAGATAATATAAAAACCGATAAATGTATGTATATACAACAAATCTTGCCGTTACGCTAATTCCCGCGTGGCCGACACCTTCGATTTTTCGATAATTACCGCATAATGGCGTCTATATATATAACTTTCAGACGCTTTAAGCAGTCTGAAAAGGCGTCGGGGGGGGGGGGGGGAAAAAAAAAAGAGCAATGAGAAAACGCAACGCCTGGTCTAAACCGACCCGATCCTCGCCTTCCTCCGAGAACTCATGAAAGCGTTCGTTGATCGCCACCATTAAACGCTCCGCGATTAATTTAAATAAATGCGCCACCATTATGAGCGGAGAACACTTACCTCTGTAAGGGATGGTGGATATTCAAATGCGGACCTCTCCGCTGAAAAGTCGTCAAGGACTAATCTTCTGACGGATCGCGGGATTTCCTCCTAAAATATTCCTACGAAGAATTATGGGGGTGACTTAATTCTGGGATTACGTGCCGGAGTCTTGCCGATAGAATAGAAGTTACCAGAGTAATGTGGAAAATATCAAATGGTTTAAAATCGTTTCGGTGTTGTCTGCAGCACTTGATTTTATCTACGAAATCAAATAAAAGTCCGAAAAGTAATGATTACACGAAATTATAGTCACATTAATAATTTATCATATATATACACAGGGTAAGTTATTTTAATCGACGCAGGCAAATGCCTCAAAAAATATAAAAGATACGGAAAAATGTTTCAGATAAAGTTGTATGGTCTAAAGGGAGATACATGATTCCGATGAGTTATTATGGCATAGATGTCATTGTTTTCAATAAATTTTAAAAGCTAATTTCTTAAATAAAACTTTAATTCTTTTTTCTTGAGATAGAAGTTGTATAGATCTCGTTTTCGAAATAATATAATAAAAAGCTCATACTGACCTGTCGCTGCAACACCCGCCGAGTTCAAAGTGGAAAGAATATACAGGCATAAAAGAGAGGAAGAAGGGAATGAGAAAAAACAAACGTACGTTAAAAAACTGATGTATATAATAACAATAATATATATAATATATATAACGTATATGCGTCTGTATACATGATTCTTATTACAACAGCTTTATTTTAGTCTAGCCTAACCCAAACCGCCGAAATCAAATTCGAGCGCGCGATTGCTTATATATATATAACGTGTATAATTATAATATATTATTCATAATATATTAACATCTGTCGCTTTTTTGCGTTTTCTTCGAATTCTTAACTACTTTAAATTACAAAAAGTGGTTACCTTAAAACCCATCTCCATTCCAAACTGGACGTCTTTTTTTCGTTTCGCGCCTAAATTACACACTGGAATATATTATTTTAATATACTCTTTTAATATACTCTTTTAATATACTCTTAATCTATATATATGTACTTTAAAATGCATATTGAAAAACGTTTAAAAACGCGGGTTCAAAAATGACGTGTTGCACACAAAAAATCCAAATATATCAAATTCTCGGATTCGACATTAACCCTTTCAGTACCAAATATTAAGTGTATATTAAGTAGAATATTAAATATAATACATTGATAGAGCAGTAAATGTAGAAGTTTCAACGATTTCTCTTCACTTATTTCTAACTCATTGTACGAGTTATCGGAAGAGCTCTACTTGCTGCTATATTAAAAGACTTGAGAATAAGAATAAAGCAAGTCCGTAATTCATGTATAGGTCTATTTCAAGTTTGATTTTATGTGGAACTATATGAACGGACTCGATCCACTTTTACTGCGTGAGTTTTTCATTCGACATTTATAGAATCGTGTTAACATGTATAGTTAACAGTGGAAAAACTCGTTTCGTAGTTAACTTAGCTGTCTCCTTTATTTTACCGTAGAACCGCACTTGCGGTGCTGATTTTTTATTTAATAGTATAAAACTAACATTGTTATAGTGCTAATCCTTCGTTTGACGCTGTAGAACCGTGCCGCAACGCTTTATTTAACGTCGGAAACCTGCAAGCTGCCTCCATATGTCGTTCCACTTCCACATGCGGTGGTTCCTAAATGGGTATTATACTCGAGAGAAATTGTAAAAAAAGTGCAGATGCAATATACCATATATGGCATACGGATACGGAAAGGGTTAGCGCCGTATTTTCACTTTGAGAGGGATTCATGGACAGATATAATCGCGTGGCAGTCGATTCTCGTCTCGCGTGGAGAGCTGCGCGACGAAGGAACTTGTTCAACGAGAGAGACACACCCGTTTCCGCATTATGGGATCGCTACTGGATCGCAAGAGACGCGCGATCTAGGAAAAAAGCTTGTCTCATGAGAGCGCTGGTGCCGAGCGGTCGTTAGTCTTCGTCTTTCGCAGCTTCACAGTCGCGAATATGTTAGTCCTGAAAGGCGTTAATTACAGTTAATCAGGGCTCGGAATGCGCATTCGTAATTGTTGGACGATCACGAATACGATCACGAATTGGATTTTTCGACGAGCGTCTAAGAAATTTTGTAATGAGTAACTTTCTTCCTCTAGAGTGTACGCATTAAAGACTTTTTATTACCCCGTTTATTTTGGAATATTATTTGATGTCTTTTATAGAACAAGCAAATTCAATTGAAATCGATTAATCTGATAACAACCAGGTCATCTGAAATTCGTAAGTCCACAAATATTTATAAATAAATTATATCTGAGAAATGTCGATCAAAATTAATCCGGCCGCCGTCTTTCAGTTTGTTCTTCGACGGTTATACAAATAATATTTAATCAAAAGCTTTCTTGAATTCTGAATATATATCCAGAAAATACGTGCAACTTAAATCAATACAATTAAAGCGACTAATAAAACTAAAAAGTGGCAAAAGTTTGAAACAGTTGCGAATAATCTAGCAAATAACTTGTACTATGCCAGCGATAACCGAAGGAAGCTAACGCGTGCAGCAGTGATGAACAACAACACGAGCCACGATGGCGATGTATCATCCAGCAAAGTCGCTTGCTCTGTTTCGAAGAGAAAAGTCGCCTAGAAGTCGTCGCAGAAGTGTATCGAACGCCTTCTTCGACGATGCTGCAAGCTCCTACAACATCAACAGCCAATCATTGAAGACAACACAAAGCACTAGGAAGGGATTAGCCAATGTAAACGTCACAATAGGATGTTGAATCGATCATTCGAGAGTTTGCTCATGGGCAGGTGGCAAGATAACTGGCAGAACTTGGGAGAATTGAGGTGAAACTAATAACGAAAATGGTAACAATTGTTTGTTCGCTGATTCAGGTTTGAATCAGTTAGCTCTCGCTCGCATTTTATGGGTACATCTAAACTAACGAAGAATTAAAATAAAATTGTATGCAGTGGGAGCCTCCTCTTCCTCGTCGTTTTTCACATGGCAATATGAGGCTGATTGGTTTTTCTTCTTGATTATATCCAATCTTCCTTTTTTTGTCTTTGCTACATTGCGTTCAATGTCTTCATCTCTTAAAAGATACATCGACTCCTCGTCATTTTTTTAAGCTCAATATATATATTCAGCTTCAGCATTTTCTTCATAACTGTCGTTTTACTTACTGCTGCTTCTGCTTCTTCTTTTTCTTATTGACGGATGCGTCCATGCCCCAGAGATCGTACCAGGGCCCGCAGTTATTTCTATCTCGGTCGGACTCTCTTCTCAGCTTGGTCCTTGGTAGCAACGTCTTTTCCAGTATGCTCTGGTCCTTCACGACGATACAACTGTATGTAGACTCCTCATCGGAGGCCTCAGTCTCGCTGAAATTCAACGTCGCGTCTTCCTCGTCGTAGTTTCTCCTACCGCGCGTCATTCCTTGCCGCTTGTTCTCGTTGTTCTCCTTCAGCTCAGCTACAATCATGTTCCGCTTCGCCTCAAGACTACGCCTTCGTTCCTTCTCGATAATTGCCTTTCGCGATACGTTTCCGACAAAATACGTACGCTCCTTTTGCTGCTGCTGCTGCATCCTATACTCTGATCTTTCCGTGATCTTGGACCGTTCCGCTGGTGTTGGGAAGTCCTCGAAGTAATCCGTCTTGTCAGGCACATGGCTTCTCTCGGCCGGCTTGGGTTCCTCATGCCGGTGCTCGTTCGTGATGGTGCCCTCGCTGTTACCCAGGCTTGAATTCGGGCTACCGCCCTCGGAGTTTCTCTGCCGCTCCTCGTTCTCCGCCGTCTTGTCCTCCTTCCGGATCATCTTCGGGATGTCCACGAGCGAGCGATGTTGCCAGAGCGCCATACCCTCCAGCACCTCCGAGTCGCGGCGGAATTTCCAAAAGGACTTGGTCCGTTTCACGAGCTTCGGGCTCTTCGACTCATCGTAGGCTCTTCCGGTTTGCGAGAGATGGCTCATAGCGGTCGCCTGTCGCGGCGATACAGGTTTCCGCTCAACTTTCAGCGTATTATTATTGGTGTCGCCGTTACTTCGTTCATTGATCCTCGGTACGGCGTTTCGCTTCTGAAGACCCGGACCGTATAGGCCCGAGTGGTAACCGTGTCTTTCGATCGCCTTTGTCCTCTCCAACTTTGTCTCGAAATTTGATTCGTAACCGCGATCCCTCTCGAGCGAGCCTACTCCGTATCGGCCGGTCTCTCCGTAAATTGCCTCCTCCTTATCGGAGTATCTACGCTCTCGATAAGGCCCCATCGAGGGCCGTTCCGGAGCCTCTTGCGACGGTGGCCGTGGTCGCTCGAATCGTCGGCTGGACAGTCGCTCGACCGTCTTGTTGCGGTTCTTCTCGAACGTTCGTTCGTAACCCATTACTTCCTTCCGCTGTTCCATATACGCGCGCTCTTGCTCGTTTCTGGAGCGAGCGTGGGCTCGCTCGTACGATTGCGTGTTCTCGCGTGGCCGCTGGAAACCCTGTTTGTCTTCTCTCGGGAGATCGAATACTTGCTTATCCTCCCTCGAGCGTTCAAAGCCTTGTTTGTCCTCCCTTGTGCGCTCCAAGTTTTGCTTCTCCTCCCTCGAGCGCTCAAAGCTCTGCTTGTCCTCTCTCGTGCGCTCGAAGTTCGGCTTGTCCTCGCGGGAACCCCGCTCGAATGAGTGCTTATCGTCCCGCACGCGCTTGTCATCTCGTAAGCGCGCCTTGTCGTCGCGACGAGCCTGCTCCAAGTTTCTCTGGCCGCCGTCTCGACCGCGCTCCAGACTTTTGTATTCCATAGCGGGTCTCTCGCGACGATCGCGCGAAAGAGCCGTCTCGCGCGTTTCTCTCTCGAGGCTCTTGTACTCTGTCGCGGTGGATCTCTCGCGGCGCTCGAGGAACTTGGGCGGGCTATGCTCGCGCGCATACTTCTGCGCGGTCTGCTCGAGCTTCTGCGCTATATGTTCGACCTTGCGGCCCGGCTCCGGTATGGTGATGGTGCTCTCGTCGTCGGAGTCTGACGACGAGCTCGTGGACTTGGCGTATTTCTCCGCTTCAAAAGTGCCTCTTCGCTCCTGTTGAGCTTCTTGATTATCTGTGTAGAACTTGTTGTTGCTATGGTACTCACCGCCAAATTCCTCCTCGTCCTCGAGCTCGTCTTCCTCAGTTTCCGCTTGCGTCCGTTTGTCAATGCGTCGCTGATCACCACGACGAGTAGCGGCGGGGATACTTCGCTCGTCCATCATCTTGGTGCGCTGATTCGGGCTGGGACGTTCATTCGGTGCTTGCGCAGCTTTCTTGTTCTTCCTTTTCTTCATATCGCCGTTCTCCAACGTAAAATCGCCATTCTCCATTTCGAAGTACTTCTTCGAGTCTTCGCCTACCTGGTTGGCCTTAGACTCCGCCCAGAGATCCATCGCTGTGCGATACAGCTGCCAAGACTTCTCATCGCGTGGGATCGTTTTCCAGGAGTCATTCTCCCACTCCTTCGACTGCTTCTCGTCCTTCGGGGAAGGACGATCTCCTCCGGTTCGCGGCTTCCGGCGCCGTCTGCGTGCGCGGCGCGGTCAATAAAAAAGAGAAAAAGAAATGCGGAAGAAAGGGATTAGAAAGGGGGAGGCTGTTAGAGATGCGGAGGACCACCACCACGGCGGTTTATTTCCAGCGACCACGATAGCGCATGCGGTATCTACAAGAAGGAGAGATAATTTCGAAGAAACAGAGATTACTAATTTTCCGAGTGGAAGATGAGCGGCTGAAGAAAAGTTCAGTCCAGAAAAAATAAAAATAATTTGTTTATAGTTGCTTTCGTTGTAAACAAGTTATTAAAGGTAGATATTAAAGTAAATTGAATCGCAGGGTAAAAATTTTTTTCTTTTTAAATGAAAAATGAGCAAAGTACACGTATAGCGAAGTCGTAGATGATGGAAAATATGACATAGAAAGATGAATTATTTGGTATCCATGCAACATGCAACATTGAAACAAATAAAGATTATACAATAAATATATAACAACAGTCATAATAAAGTCAAACGTATACAAAAAGCTCATTTATTTAAATAGCGAAAAAGAAAGAAGTAAAAAAGGCGATTATATATGTATGCATATTTACGATATTTAAATTCAACTTGAGAAATGTCAAAAGATCTATTATATATCGATCATATTCTATAACCAACATTAATGTTAATCTGCTATCGTAAATTTTACAAAACTTCTAATAACAGATCTTTTAAAGATAATCACATTGACAGCCGCACAAGCCGAGTAAATATCTAAACACATTTTGACTTGGATTGTAAATAATGTCATATCGCACAATCAGTCATGCGCGCAGCAATCAGCAAGCAAGGAAAGTAAATTCTATTCAAGACAGGTATTGAAGAATTGTGACAATTCGATTTCGCTTTATTCGAAATTAATCACAGTTTTTTCAATACCGGAGATGTGTGTGAATGTAAAACGCGCGTGTGGCTACAGCATCCGCCACCGTCGAATTTTTATTCCTCACAATAGCGTCGCAAACCAATCCAATTGAGTGCCGAGGGTGGAGACGGTGAAAGCGGGATGAAAATCGCACTAATTACAGGGAGGCAGTAGATAGCGCAACAGCGGAGCTACAATGATACAAAGCTTCAATCACGCTGAATAGGACAAAGCGGGGGTTGCGCTTATCGGCTAGTTATCAGGGCGCGATGTTCGGAGAGTGAAGGTATCAAAGGGCCTAAAGTACCAAGTAATAAGTGATTTGCCTGGTATCGGACGTCTGTGGATGAATAATGGCAGTCTACGCGTAACTGATGTAAACCAAGGGTCGAAACCGGCTCAATTATGCTGAGGTCAGTATCCGATGTTACACGGACTTGCTAGGAGATCAATTACTATGTGTATGTTGTCAAAAGTAAATGAAGAGATTATTTTCGCGTCCATGTTCCACCAAGATGTGAATTCAGCGAAATTTTTTCGGTTTGATCATGTAGACCCCGTGTCAGCTACGTAAACTCTCTTTGGCTAAAACGATTCGAGCCACAAGTTACGAAAAGAAAAGACTCTGTCTTCATTAAATATATGGATTACTTAAATTTACGATTTATTTGCCCGCAATCTCCATATTACCGTGGGTGATACCACGATCGATTTATTGGTCCAACATTGTTTTCAACACAGGATTAATAGAATTGCGTCTTTTTTCTCATGCGCGTAAGTAATATAAGCTCGTTTTCTCTTTACATAAATTACGTAGCTTGCAGTTTATATGAAGTACATTGGGAAGTCTAACTAATGTTACGCGAAGAGCAGGGATGACTTTGCAGCCTGGGGTAGATTTTGGACTTACCTCAACGCCTCGTCGTCGCTGTAATCGACATCGGGCTGTACTGGGGGCTCGTTGGAGAAGCCGCTGTCGTTGCTGCTGTGAAGGGACGTCATCGCCGGAGGTGGTACCGGGGGCATGGGTGGCTGCACCCTTCGCCCTCCGGCCAGCACCGCGGGCAACGTGCCCGATGGACGGATCTGAAAGGCAGACGAAACGATTCTCTTTGCGTCTCACCTAATCCGATAATCACTCCGCATCCTAATCAATCTTGGGGCTGCGACGTGTACACGTGAGCGCGTTCTACAGTAAAGTTTACCTCAAGTCCAGTCCAGGTAAACCCTGGACTGACGCTCTGAGAAAACAATATCGGCAAAAGACGTCGGGACGGCTAAAAGGAACTGCCGAAATGTTATTAATCTTTCACGATGTATTTCTACATGCGACAACAACATTGAAGCATTGGGAAATATTTTATGTGACAGACGCGAACAACGTTGCAATTCGATAGCAGATTGATACATGAATTGCATAAAAAACCGACCAATAATCGAAAACGTTCGCCAATACGTCGATTTATTGTCTCACCGATTTCGATTGACGCGCGGTCGGAGTCGCTAAGATGCTTGCAGTATTGGTCGGCGTTCCGGCATTGCTGCTGCTGTTGTTATTGTTGCTAGCATTAGTGCTATTGTTGGCGGAGCTGTTACCGGCGCCGATGGTCCCACCAGATGGTTCATCGATACTGCCCGGCGTGACCGGCGGTCGAGAGGGTGGTGGCTTGCACGGAGGTATGGCTTGTGGCTCCGGAGTCCTACCGTTGCTCGCTCCGTGACTCGGCGATCTTCGCATAATTAGATAGCGCAATGTATGTACCGTGGAAATTAATCCAAAAGATTTTCAAAAATCGGTCGAATAAGTGATAAGCTTAAATTAGCGGTACAAAACGCAATATCTCAAAGTTATCTGTCTCATTCTGATTAAAAAAACTAAATTATTTTAGTAAATTTTTCAAATATAATATTTAGTGATGAGATTAAATATCTTACAAGTAGATTTGAATCTATATGGGTAGTTTCGATGCTATGATTAGTTTGAAGAATAAAAGCAATACTTTCAAGTAGACCCAAATATAAGGCGTATATTTCACCCATGAATGTCATATAACCCAACCCTCTGGGATATATGGCAAAAATGCAAGAGTTTCTAAAAGTTTATTTTATTT
Source organism: Temnothorax longispinosus (assembly GCF_030848805.1). NCBI lineage: Eukaryota > Metazoa > Arthropoda > Insecta > Hymenoptera > Formicidae > Temnothorax > Temnothorax longispinosus. The sequence goes on from NC_092368.1 coordinate 11,751,984, forward strand.
AATACAAAGAATGAATATTTTATATTTCTATTTTTTTATAGTAGTAGACAGTATAAATTTTTTATTGGTATAATTCATTTGCCTTGAACATTATAGTAAATAGTACTCGATAAATTAAGTTTCCCTTAGCTGCGACGTATATACCGGAGTTACTCTACACGTAGTGACAAAAAAAAAACAAATCGTGAAATAACTATTGACAAAATAATAATTGATATTTATTGACAGAAATAATAGAGTGATCAATAATGAAAAAGACAACTGATATAATAATAGGTGCGCGGTTTAAGGTCCACGTGAGAATGTTTACCAATTTACTATTTCAAATGCACGCGGGATTTCAACGCGAAATGTTTGGAGTTGGAAGGGTTAATAACGAGCGACCATAAGTGCGAAATTTCGGCATTACCCTACTCGAGATCGGGAAGGTTTACTTACCCCAAAGTGTCGTCGATTATAATTTCGGTGTACGCCAAGGGAAACCACCCCGTGCTTTGAGTGCGCAGATTTTCACCGAATTGCCATCCCTTCTGACGGTCTCCTGAAAAAAAGAACGAGAAATATGCAAATCCTTGAAACTCGCTTGCGTTTCCGGCCTCATTAACATTTTTGCAACGGAGGTTCTTTTTAATTGTAAACATTAAAAAAACCGGAGAAAAAAAGCAAATTTATCTTTATCTCATCGTTGCCTCTAAATATCTCCGGTGCGCGCAAAATACCATTGACATGTGAGTTCGAAATTACAGTTAATTACAATTAGATAATATCATTTTGATATCATCAATGTTGCAATTAATATGAATTCTAATTAATTGGCATTTTCTCCTCAAAAAGTATTTAAAATAAATTAAGATATATATATATATATACGCCGTTCTCCTGGTGCAATCGTTGACCGACGTACCCCGCACTCTGTTTAATTCATTACGCGATAGCTGCGATCGTAAGTGCTACAACTTAGGACACCGTGTATCGTATCTACGAACGTTGCGAGATCAGACTTACCCATCAGCGCGATGAGATCACCCTCTAGAAAGCTCAACTGATTCTCCCCCGAGCTAAGATAGGCAAAGAGAGCTCTGGCGAGGGGGGCGTCTCCCCAACCCCCGGCGCCGACTCCGGTGCCACTCGCGCTGTTACGGGACATCGGGGGCGCCATGGATCGAGGTCGGGGTGGGGTCTCTGGAACCTCTGGAAACCAGAAGCGCTGTAACTGACTGACCGAGCCCGAGTGAACGGCGTAGAGGGGAAAAGGTGGCGGGGGGATGAGGATGAGCCCGGGATAATGCGGGGGTAGTTTCAGGGCAATTAGGTCAGCGTAGGTACGATAGCAACGATCGGGGTGAATGTCGGAAGGAGAATGGGCATCACCCCCGGAGGGACATCGAGGATAGGAGGAAGGAACGGGATTCGCGAGAATTGTCCAGAAATATCAGCGGTGCATTATTATTAATGCGCGGCCATTCGTACGTCGTCGTGGTAAATTAATTCGCGCGAATTTACACGCGGTACTAAACGTGAAGCAACGACGTTGATTTCCGACATTGAATTGTCCCGGGAGGCGCGGTAAGATTAATTAATGGTTTAATTCATCGTCGCGATAAACGCGACAAAAATATTTATGCTCGTTGCAGTTATTTATATCGTATTTATAATTATCCGGTTTTTCATTTCCCTCTACGTGCAAGCGTGACGTGATATTGTCGGGAGAAGAAACCTAAAGAACTGAGGAATATTCGATGTAAAAGCGGCGCACATAATGACGAACGTGATGGATCGACGCGACACGCGACACCGCGAGGATGAAATACAGTCTCGGGTCGCGTTGCACAAACGAAAGCATATTCCGTTTTTATTGCGCGCGGGACTCGATTCCAGAGCGCGCCGGAGAGCCTCGGGTTTCGACACGAGTCGCCTGAATCTGATCGCGGCTGAAATTTATACGATCGGCACGATAGGTCTCGCGAAAAGCGAGTGGAAACGTCAGCGCAAATGGCTCCATTTCGCCGATTTTTCTCGATTGTCTCTGACCAGTTGACAACCCGTTGCCATTGTTGTTGTTGTACGGTAGCATATGCGATGCGATGTACAATGAACGAGCGATCCGTAGATAAATCATCTTAATTCAAATAAGTTCTAAATTTACGTTATATGTATACATATGAATACGTTCATATGTATTTTAATGAAGTAGAGGAAAGTTATTTAATGTAATCTAAAATTAAGTCTGATTTATATTTAATAATATATCGTATTCCGTTAATTATGTTGATTAAGCTAACTATCTAAAAGGATATTTGCATTATAATAACATGCAATATATAACAGTTTAATTGTTCCACGTGCAATTACTGAATTATTTGGCCAGGTATATGCGGTTTAGTTTAGTCCAATTCAGTTTAGTTCGGCGTAGTTGCAAATTAGTTTAGTCGAGAGTTCGGTTAATTTTATCCTGTGAATGTAAGGATGCTTGATTCGGTGGGGAGCGGCAAATTTTCGGGGATGGGCGCATGGCGTAGCGCGAAAAATCGATATCATTGTCGCAGAATAAAAAAAAGGAAACGGCAGAACGACGTACCAGGGCCGAGGGATAATGTTGAGGCGTGCAGGTTGGCCTCCGACCTCGCTCGGGAAAGAGCGGCGGGGAGATGGAGCGCCGGACCGAGGTGGCCGCCGGACGACGGCGGGTTTCCGGGTAGCGGGCCCAGTCGCAGCTCCAGACAGGAGCTGTCCATACTCCGTGTCTTCCGCAATTGCGAGCTCATCGTCGTCAGCTCGGAGCCGCCGTTTTCCTCGTCCTCCGGCCAGAACGACGTTTGCTACAAAAATGTAGATTGCCGTAGAACTGCATTTCCGTGACACGCCTCGGCAATATATCTTGACGATATTTTTCATTCGTATGTGTATATATGAGATCTCAAAAATTTCGGGTACTTACAACTCGACCGTTCGCGTAAAAATATATACGGCGGTCTCGCGTTGCGCGTGTACTTGGCGCGAAATACTACCGTGTTTCTTGATTGTACGCTCTAATTTGTTAATTTTAGAACGACGCTACGAATATAGCATAAACAGAGGTTCTTTTTCCAGAGAACAAAAAATTTTTAATATATCACGGAGAGAAAAATCTTACCACTGTGGTATGAGCGCCTCTTATGCATAAAAAACAGTAGCGCTGCCTTGCATCAAACACATAAATTCATGCCACCACAGGCATGAAGTAGGATATTAAACGGACAAATTCATGCGTTTGATGCAAGGCAGCGCTACATGCTTTTTATGCATGGGAGGCGCTCATACCACAGAGGTAAGATTTTTCTCTCCGTATATATTTTCTTTATTTTTCGTCGAATAATTATTCTTTTTGAAACAATCAATTATCGCATATTATTATTCTTAAAATTCAAGGTCTCTATAGTTTCTGGAATATTGGCTAAAAAATCTTTTACCTTAATTCTTAAATACGAATTTTTTTTAGAAGAAAGATGCTTTTCTAAAATCTCTTCATAAAATTTTTACCGAGATACATAATATTCGCGATTTATAAGGTCTTTTGCAGAATTCATACGAAAGGTAGTAAGATCCTAAGTAGCAAGATGACGTCTAAAGACGTCTTAGGGGGTCACTTCGACCAAGCTCCGATTAATTTAATCGTTAATTAGTCCATTGGAAATGACCAATCGCATTTGTCAATCTGCTTAATGAGCAAATACGATGGGTCATTTCCAATGGACTAATCAACGATTAAGTTAATCGGAGTTTGGTCAAAGTGGCCCTTAATGACGTTAGAGGACGTCATTAAGACGGAATTAATACGTCATTTGACGTCACTCTGCTACCTAGGATTGTTATCTATTTATATAATCTTTGCTAAATGTATGTTGGATGATGCGATTAAATAACAGCAAAACTCGCAAGAATAAATTGTCGCGCTTTCGGATCGATCAGAATCATATGAATCGCAGAGAACGCGGAGCTTGAGAGATTTGCATGCGATCAGTCGCGTGAATTTACCCTGAGTCTGGAAGCGAACATGTCCTCCACCGACTGGGGCAAGTATTCCCTGGTGGCAGCAACCTCGCGCCATTTATCAACCGAGGGATGAAGCGCGGCCAATGCAACCTCATGAAAACTCGCATAGTGCTTCGCCAAGGAGCATTGTCGCTCCAGCACGAAACCGTATCGCCGTCTCTCCTGAGTCATCGCCTGTGAAAAGAACGCACAAAGGGTTCCGGGATGTTAATGAACTTGCTTAATGAATCTCATCGCGTAATCCATCATCTCCGCCATCCCTATTTAACTTTCAGTAGTGTTCATCCACCACGAAAGAAGATCTTGCATTATATCCTCACGATTATGTACGTTGGCGTTTTGGAAAATGTGCTTTGGTAATAGAAGAATTTGATTGAACCCAACGTGATTGATAGTTTGACAATTTTGTTACTCACATTCTTCAGACTCTGCTCGCAGAAGGCGTCGAGCTTAGTCTTCTCCTCTTCGAGAATTTGCATGTTCTTGAGCTCCTTGTCCATAGCGAGGCCGCTCTTATTGGCCGCCCTGGACTTCTTTCTCTGCTTCTTCATGGTCGCGGCCGCCTTGCTATACGTCTCGGATCTGGTCTTGTGTTGCTGAAGGAACTTCTTCTGCTCGCTCTGAAAGTCCATTCCCAGCGTTGTATTATTCAGCGTCACCGGAAGTCGAGATTCGGAGACGACTAATGTTTCTTCCGGGTACCATTTCCGGGATAGTTTACTTACCTGGACGACTTTCGTGTCCTTCTCCAGGTTGGTTTCCAGAGGCACCAGCAGATCCACATAGAATGCTTTTAACTGGAACGAAGATGTGATAAGGATATTATTATATATACATGAATGATACGCGAGGCTTGTTTCACCTAGCGATATTAATTAATTCTAATAATATTTTCTAATTATATGTATATTACTTATAATATATTATGTCATATAATAATATTATTTAATCATATCTTATACTATTTTTACACAATAAATAATGTTATCTTTATACAATATTAATAATATTTTGCTTTATATAATGTCCTAATGTCGCGCTTTTGTCTCATCGTCCCGAAAGTAATATCCATTTGGGAAATTAACGTGAACTTGAGTGGTTTGTTCACGTAAATTAAAACAGATATAATAAAGTGATCTTTTTAAGTAAGAAATAATTAACGGACAGCGCCCTTCCGGCATTTAAAAGTGGTCTAGAGACGAAAAGATTAAGATGATCTTAGTGTCCTCGCGGCTGGTGTTGAGAGAGCGATGTTTGTTTATTTCTTCGCCGTCTCAGGTTCGCTCTATGTGAGTTGTTTAGGCATTTTACGAGTCTCTCCCGAGCCAGACCTAATTTATACTTGCAGGAGTGGTTTTCGGTTGAATGCATTCCGACGGAAAACGCGGCAATGACAAGGACGACGACGACGCGCTCGAGAGAGAGAGAGAGAGAGAGAGAGAGAGAGAGGGAGAGATAGAGGGAGACTGAGAGGGCGAGGAGATGTGGAGTGGCGAGGGAAGCGGGAGAGGATGAGAGGGGGAGTCTCTCTCTTTCTCTCCTCTGTCTCTTTCTCTCTTTCTCTCTTTCATCTCTTTCTCTCTTTCTCTCTTTCTCTCTTTCTCTCTTTCTCTCTGTCTCTCTTTCTCTCTTTCTGCTCTTTTCTCTTTCTCTCTTTTCTCTTTCTCTCTCTTTCTTCTCTTTCTCTCTTTCTCTCTGTTCCTTTCTCTCTTTCTCTCGCTCTCTCTCTTCTCTCTCTCTCTCGCTCTCTATCTCTCTCTCGCTCTCTCCTCTCTCGCAGCTCTCTCTTCTCTCTCTCTCCTCTCTCTCTCTCTCTCTCTCTCTCTCGTCTCTTCTCTACTCTTCTCTCTCTCCTCTCTCTCTCTCTCTCTCTCTCTCTCTCCCTCTCTGCTCTCTCTCTCTCTCTCTCTCTCTCTCTTGTCCTCGTCTCCTCTCTCTCTTCCCTAGCTAACGTCGGTTCCCTTCTTCCTCTCTCTTCCTTTTCCTTCTTGTTGGGAATCCTCCTACGCATCTTGCCTTATCTCAACAATACAATAATAGCGTAATACGAGTCGCGGTAGAACATAAAAACTCAAGTAAATGACGAACAATATTTCGAGCGCAATTAGAAGAAGAAGCGGCGTGGTGCGCGAACACAATAGCGTAGCGCAATTGCGCCACAGCATGGCAGAGCAGACATAATCGTATAAATAAATGGGAAATCGAATCTAGCTCTCCAGATGCGTTCGCCGAACTTGGCTACCAAAGTTCCGGCAGACCCGACATTTCGATTTTCGCCAATCCAGTCTGTTCGGCGACCGCCGAGACGAGAGATCCCGACATACCGGCGCGAAATCTCGACTCGAAAATTCAACTCACGCCGGGAATCAAGCTGCCCGAGCTCGATCATCCCTTAGACCCTCTCCTCCGCAATCAAATCACTATTCCTCATTCTCCCATTTTCCATCCGGTCAAACACGCGCCGAGACACGTTCGCAGAGCACGATTTTCCGGCCGCGATAATGATATGCCTCCGTGTTTGCCAGCCACTTTGTTCCATCAGCGTATTAACCCTTTCGAACCCCTCTCATCCTCGGCCCTTCCAACGTCGTCCGACGTCGGCGTTTCTTCGAGAGCCACCCTGTTCTCCTGCCGCAACCCTCCTCGCCAGCCGCCCGCGCCGCACCCCGTTCTCCACAACGCTCGCGTTTCACGAACAAGTTGTTTGTTTTGCAGTTCGAGCACCCTTCGCCTCGCTTTTTGTGCGTCGCTCAAAGGTAGGCGGATTGCAGCCGCCCGTTGCTATGGCGGCGGTGCGTGGCAAGAGAGAGGGGGAGGGAAATCCGTCTTTTTTTATCCGCTTTTTTTATTCCGCCCCTACCCGCCCCCTCGTTGAACACGCGAATCTCTATGCACCGTGAATTTAATCCGCGAGCTTTTAGGGAACGCCGGCGATTTTTATTGGGAAATTCTGCGCTCTTTAGATCTGATTGTGAGCGACCGACGCCATGTTGAGTCCGCGTTGGGACGAGCGAACGAGCGTCTTTTACCGCGCATTTTAGTTTGCCCCGTCGTTTTCTCACCCCGTCTCACCTCGCTTCGCCGCGTACATCGAAAATTACAGCGCTTCCGGAACGCGCGAACACACTTTTTTGTGCCGGCTTCCGGTCGCGTCACCGGACAGATCGGAGAACCGAATTTTAGCCAATAGCGGAAGACGTCAACAACCGAAGGTTGGCAGCAGTCGGGAGAAAAAACGATGGTGTCTGTGTTTACATTGTCACAAAGAAGCACAAAATGTAAGCGTAAACTTCCGAAATGGAATAATGTAATCCATATTTTCCAAATTTTGCGACCAAATTAATCTTAAAACTAAAAAACTAGTAAAACTGGATAAATCATTCTTTATTATTAAAAAAAATACAGGGTATTGCATTAAATAATTTAAGCTCGGTTTGATGATTTAACAATAATCGTAATGTAATAAAATCTTTAAGTCCAGACGTCTGTAATTTTCGAAATGGAGCAGTGTTTACTATTTAAATAAAATTATCTAGATGATTATCCAGATAAAGAAATAAATTCATCTTTATCTTATATAGATAAAAAATACAAAGTATTCATCTTAATTTTAAATAAAAAATCATGTCATCTTATTTAAAAATTGTCCAAGATCGTTTTACCGCCGTTTAAATTAAATTGGATTCCAACGTTATATATTTATAAATTTGTGTAAAGACCTAGTTTTGGAAAAAGTAAATTATTTATACTGCAATAATGTCATTACACTAAAAAACAGATCAACTTCTAATAGTAGCGGAAAGATTTCTTCTACAATATTGGAAAAAAACAGTATTAATAATAAACCAACAATTATTAGTGGTTCGAAGTATTTGCGTATTTGGAATCTAAATCAAGGAAACTCTAATCTTTTATAAATTTTTCAAATTAAAAATATTTTTCTTAAACATTGTCGGTGCCAGTGGAACGCCTTTTTAGTTTAGCAGAGCAAGTAAGTGTACTCCGTCGAAATCGTTTATCAGATAAAACTTTCAAAAAATTTTGATTTTTGAGAAATAAGAACTTAAAATAAAATTTAATATCCATTTAATATCCCTTTTATAATCTGCGTAATTCTTTTTATAAATTTGTATAAATAGTTTCATAAACACAAAATTATCTAAAAAATTATCTAGATAAATCGCGATAATTATCTCATCTTTTATCTAGATTAATTAAAAACAAAGTCATCTTTATCTCATCTAAGATGAATTAACGGATTTTTATCTTATCTTTATTCCAGATTATTTTAAAATTATATTTACGACAAACATTGAAAAGGAGGGGAAGAAATCATTAGAAATGTTGCAATTGCGGATCAAAGATGTCCGCAGAAGAAGCTTTTTTAGCGAATCTCGCGGAATTATCGATTGAAGTTATTGCGGAGATACACGTCCGCCAAAAAGCTGCAAAGTAATGCAAGCTACGTGAGTTTCACTCCACGCGCCACCCTGCATCCCGCTGGACTTGGCACTCGTCTTTCTCTTTCCGCGCGGCACTTCCACCGCTCTTTTCTTCCGGTCGTGCTCGAGATAATCTTCGTCTGGAGTGCGTTTTTCATCTGTAAATCGTGACGCAGCACGCGTACGCGGCTGTTTGTTTCTTCGGAAATCCCCCGAGAAATCGGAGATCGTTGACCCTCGGAGCACCCCCAAATATGAATCAACTATTTCGTCATTTACTTCACTCGACCGATTTTGTGCGTAGTTCTAATGTTTATAAAAGTTCTAATATTCAAAGGAGTACGAAAGCCTTTTCATGAATTTTTAAGATTACGAAGATATACAAGAAAAGTTTATTCTTCGTTTAATTTTCCAAGAAAACTTTACTTTAATGAAATTGTAGTTTCTCGTGTTTATACCGCTACCAACTTGTTTAATATAAAAAATTAAAAGTTTCTGTAACATCTCTTTGCTTTCAACATTCCACGTAGTAGTCGCAGTCTGCGTAAACATATTGTGTGCGCAAAAACAACCAACAAAATTTCATTGTACTTTAGCGGGAAAAAGCTACACCAAACTTAACGTTACTTAATTAGTGCAACAGGAAGGGTATATTTTTAACTTACTTGCGGATTAGATTGGATTAGGTCGCTGGAGAGGTCGGCCGGAATGAAATTGTAAAATGCGACGGCAACGTGTGTGCGAGGGAAAGCGGGAGAGAAAGAGAGAGTTGTAAAGTCGTAATAACCACATGTCGTTATGGTCGCAATGAGATTTCATGTTCAAACGAAACGCCTGCGGGATGTAATGTCGCCCTCGAGCCAAGCGGAGGCGAGCCGCAGGATCAAAGAGGCTCCTGCGAACTTCCGCGTACCGTAGAACCGTTCTATAGGGTGTCATCGGCGATGGAGAGAGAGAGAGGGGAGAGGGAGAGGGAGAGGGAGAGGGAGAGGAGGGAGAGGGAGAGGGGAGAGGGAGAGGGAGAGGAGAGGAGAGAGGGAGAGGGAGAGAGAGGGAGAGAGAGAGAGAGAGAGAGAGAGAGAGAGAGAGGAGAGAGAGAGAGAGAGAGACGAGAGAGAGAACGAGAGAGAGAGAGGAGAGAGGAGAGAGAGAGAGAGATGAGAGGCGAGAGGAGGAGAGAGAGAGACGAGAGAGAGAGAGAGAGAGGAGAGAGAGAGAGAGAGGAGAGAGGAGAGAGAGAGAGAGAGAGAGAGAGAGAGAGGGAGAGAGAGAGAGAGAGAGAGAGAGAGGAGAGAGAGAGAGAGAAAGATGAAAGAAAATGCTTTCTTCAGTTGTCAAAAAGATAGATAGAAAATGGTAATATCAATTCTAAATAACCATCGGGCTGTAAACGTTTTTTGGGACCCTCGAGTTGTAAACGTGAATCTGTCATGTCCGATGCTATTTTCTCTATCTTAGAGTATTGAAAAAGATCTGAAAAAATATCTGTTCACATTGTAGTTGACGATTTTATAATCATTTTGATAAACATCGTTTATTTAATACTTTATTTTTAATAAACTTTGAATAAGAATAAAGGAAAAAGATAAGTTTCTTTAAAGAGTAATTTTTTAGAAAAACTCACACAGCTCGGATGACCTTGACCTTGATATGTTATGAAGGGTTCATTCCTGAGTAATTTTACTTTAACAACCATGTAGCAGTCTCTTATAGTTTCTGAGATATACCTATTCGCGAAAAACTAAAATTCTTTTTTTTTTTTTTTCAAGATATCGAGACAAAACTTGGGGAAATCTTTAAATCTCGGCGACATTCTCGACGAACTCAATTTTCGTCTTATAGATCATATTTCTATCTTTTATAGTTACCGAATTATTCGCGAAAAACTAAAATTCTTTTTTTGAGATACCTATAAGTATAGCATTATTTCATATAAGAGACCTTAAGCGATATGTAGTTTCAATATGTATATCGGTCCCTGAATACTTCTCACTATTACGATGTTTACATATAAGTTTATACTTTATATCGATATGTTTATGATAATCAATGCAAAGCGAAATCTACCCCTTCAATTGTTGTGTGGATGGAAAAGTGTATGCGTGGATGCAGCGTCGGGTTCCGCTCCCCTGCGAGGGCTCCACCTCCAAGAAAACTAATCTAACCCAACCCAATTGTTGTGTGGGTGGATAACACACATGTAATCCACCCACACAATAATTGGGTTGAGTACCTAACTAGTTCTTTTTTAGGTAGAGCCCCCTGCGGGTGGGGGGGGGGGCGGAATCCACTGCATCCACACATACACTTTTCATACAAATATGAAAAATATAAGAAAGCTGTAAGAAAATAACATTCTAAGACATCTTAATGTTTTCTTTAATCTTAGTTTTATATCTTATTGTTAGTTATATATTTTTTACTTTAAATTAACTAAAAAAACTTAAACTCGATATCTTGAAAAAAAGAATTTTAGTTTTCCGCGAGTATCTCAGAAATTATAAAAGACTGCCACATGATTAAAGCAAAGTTACTCACAGGAATAAACCCTCTATAACACATGTCAAGGTGAAGGTCATCCGAGCTGTGTGATTTTTTCTAAAAAATTACCAAAAGTGTGATGGCAAAAAGACCTGTTTTTTCGCCCATTTCTTGGGCGAAATTTGGGACCTCGAATTTCAAACTTTTTTTATGCCAAATAGTACTATTAGATGAAACATTAATCCCAGTAAAGTTTCAAGATTAGCATAGGCACGGTTCCGGAGATACAAGGGGGTAAAAATACGGAATATCGAAAATTTTTATAAGAGTGACTGTCATTTTTTAGAGATATTTTAAATCCACAAGAGGGTGCTGTTTCGGAATCGTTTGTACTCGATTCCGAAACAGCACCCGCTTGTGAATTAAAAATATCTCTAAAAATGGCGAAGATAGCTCTTACCCCAATTTTGAAAATTCGGTACAATCACCCCTTTAAGGGTACAAACAAAACTGGCGGTGGTACAAATGGGTACAAACGATTCTGAAATAGCACCCGCTTGCGGATTTACAATATCTCAAAAAATGACAAAGTTACCTTTATACGAATTTTCGATATCCCGTATTTTCATCCCTTTGTATCTCCAAAACCGTGCCTATGCTCATCTTGAAATTTTACTGGAATTAATGTTTTAGCTAATAGTACTATTTGCCATGAAAATAAAGTTAGAAATTCGAGGTCCCAAAAATGGGCGAAATTTGCCATCACTCTTTGTATTTTTTTTCTATACAAAAGAAAAAAATCCTTTTAAGGTTTTTTACTCTAGAGGTAAGTGTTTAAGAAAAAAAAATAGTACAGATAGATATTATCAAAAAAGTTTAATTATTCAAGAAGGAGAGAGTTGAATTATTTGAAATGGTACTTTTTAGAAGGAAAACTCGCCTTCGGCTCGTGCGTAAACTCCGCACCCGGGAATTTTCATCTTACCTCACTTGTTACACAAATAACTATTAAGGGAATGTTATTTTGATAAAAAATAACACTTATCATAAATAATTCACCAAATTGTTACTTATAGAAAAAGGCTATATCGATTTTGTAAATGTGGATCTGCATGAGATATCCACGCGAGATTTGACTTGCACGGTATTCGACGATATGTTTATCTTTCGTAATAGCTCAGGCTCTTGAGTTTCCTCTCTCACCTACTTTTTTTAGAGGAGGGAGCTAGACAGGCAGATTTACCAGTTCTTAAGTTACGAGCAGATGTTATTTTAGCTTGGACGCCATAGACCCACGTTTACAGACAGAGGAATACTATTTTGTTATTAAACAATTAGATATTTGCAATTAATTTAGCAATTGTTACTTAAATGTGGCGAGTTTAATTATTTATCATCATTTATCTGATATTTTTCCGAGATTATCAACATTCGAATAGCGACTCTCAAAAACACGCACGCCGCACGGTTAAAAGAATCTCTTTTATTCGTCGAATAAATATATAAACAAACAAAGAGAAATGTGAATTTCCACTAGATAGGCTTGGCACTAGACGATGGCGCAAAGGACATCTTTGCGAATCCTGGCAGACGCGACCGTCTGACGTAATCCCCGGAAATGGACGGTGCCAGGGTGGAAGATAGACGGAAAAAATGGGGAGGCAGACAATACGTCTGCTTTTAGCTATCCCACAGAAATATTTCGGAATATTATTCGATCGTAATAAAAACATCCAAAAATTTCCTTAAAAGATTCAAAGAACCATATAAAGGACCGACAAATAAAAATATTATTTAAATTTTATTATATCGTTATTGATAAATTGTTAGGATTAAAATTTTAATTAAATATTATTAAAGAGATCTTGGAATCAGGAATATCATATTAGAATGAAAATTAGTTATAATTTTATATTGTATGTAAGTACTTGAATATTGCATACTAAAAAGTTAACGCCTGCAATAAAGAAAATGTCTACGAAAATCGCCGGAGAAAAGTTCTTAAGAAAAAGAAAAACCTGTCGAGTCTTTGATGTAAGTTTCTCATTCTAAAAATTAGCTAAAAATCTAGCTGTTCTACTTACGATGTTCATCTCCTGATCCTGGATTTCCTTGTACACCTCGACGATTCTCATCAGGGCGAAACCTGCAACACAAAAAACGAACCTCGATCACATCTTCCGATCGTCCTGGCAGGACTTCTCTCGCGGGATCGAACAACCAGAACTTTCGTCCTGAATTATTCAGACGCGGTTGGCGTCGCCGATATTTTAATCCAACGTGGGGCGCGACGGGGGACAAAAGTGGAGAACGAGGGTAAATGCGGGCAGGAGGGAGGGGTGAGTGCCACGATAGCTTAAAGCAGTAGCGCGTTACGATGCCCGTGGCCGCCCGCCCTCGAGTGACTTTCCTGCCGAAAGCTCGCGAAAGCTCACGACGGGAAAACAAATGCTCGCGCGTCGAGCTCGATCGAGAAAGTTTCCGCGGAGAGCGGAAACTTTCTCCGTAGAAACGTTTCCCGCCACTATCTCCGCGCCCCACCCTTGCTCCCTTTTTCCCTCAGATCTCAGGTCTACTCAAAAGGATTTCACGTTGCTTTCGAATGAGCTTGCGGATTTCACGTTAGCGTGAACTTGGACGAAGCTTACAAAATAACAAAATAAGAAAAAATGAATAGATTATTGCACCGAGCACGGAGAGAGTTTTGTCATAGACTTGAGGTATTTACGTTTGCGTGAAGAGAAAATTATAAAACTTTGTCTATTTAAGCGGCTTCAAATTACAGCAATTAAAAAGTCGCGCAATGTAAACCGCTTATCGTACTTCTCAATTAAAAATATTTCGCCTCCGGCGAAACATTTAGATACGGTTGACCGCTTGACCGGAGAGTTTTCCACTACCTCTTTAAACGGTTATTTTACGAGTGCAAAAATTATTACGGTAGCAAATAAAGGGGAAGTAATGTGTAGTAGCTTTTTTTTCGCTGCGTAGTAGCTGTGTAGTAGCTTTTATGTGCTGCGCGCGAAATATTCGCTGTAAAACACGTTGAATGTAAAATAATTAATATATAATTTTTACATTGTTTCCGTGCTCGTGTGAATAATAAAAGAGGCGAATATATTCCGCTCCTTCCGCGACCCATGGATTTTCCGTTACGTCCGTCGCGGAAGGAGCCCGTCGCGAGAAGATATCAGCGGCGGGCGCGGCGGCTCCTTGGTCACGTGCGACAAATATCGCCTAACGCACGTGACGGCGCGGCGTGACGGCGGATATACCGGCGAGCGCTATCTCGTATATTTTACCTCCGCGAAGCGATATATCCGCGCGTATCCGCGCGATTTTTGCTCCCGTGTATGCCGCGAGTAGTTTTGCATTTTATCGAGCGGCAACTCGATATCTCGAATACACCCTCGGCGGATGTATTTAGTCATTCCGCGGTGTTATACGCGCCGTTTTTTTTTGTCGCTCGGCGTATTGGTGCAAGAACGACCGTACCTCTGCGTTCAAACGCACATCGGGACGCATATCGTGGACTCATGGGAACAGTTGAAAATTCCATCAGAATCTTGCAATCAAATGATGGAGAACCAAGATATATTCTGCATATTCTACGTTAATCCATTAAGTCTCAGAAGGACCCTACGCGCTTTTCTGCTTGCAATTCTTGTAACTAAAGTAGAATAAATTGAATGTAGAATAAATTGAATGTAATTATTATTTGCGTGATCTCTACAACAAAAATTCTACTTAAAAAGATAAATTTACTCTTTTTTTCTCCACTTTCAATCTTTACTTTTCCAGATATCTCACCTTATTGCCGACTAGATTTTCGAAAGAGCAATTTTTTACTCCTAAATACTAATTGCAATCTAAAAATTTTGATTAAGAGTTACAAAAATTTAAAACAGAACAACGCACAGGAATCTCCTAGGATTTAATAAGTTAATTACAAAAATAATGAAATAATACAATCATTTTTGTATTTTTGTATATATGTTACATACTATGTTTATGTAACAAATAATTATTATATGTTCTATTACTGAGTATTTACTCAAGTATTGTTAAACATATTCCCTAAGGGTCTGAGAAGACCTTGATTTTCCAGGCATTAAATCTCCAAATTAGAGCATTTTCATATGCAAAATTAAAATAAACTTACTTATTATTTGGGAGTTTTTTATTTCTTCTTTCATATTATAGTATTATACAACCATGGAGGAAAAAAATACGAAATTATTTGTTTCAAGTATCAGAGTCTAGAAACTAAATAGAAGTGGAGGACTCTCTTATAAAGCAAGCATTTCACATTGTGTAAAATTTTTGTCATTCTATTCCCGAGAAATACATGCAGTGACTGGCGAACTTCCTCGATGTCGATAATGTCAACCTTTCTAATTTTGTTTTCCCTATATCTGTCTTTGTCTAACGAAATGACATCTGTCCTTTTTTCGATTGCTCGCTATCTCTCGCAAGATCCGGCAACTACTGTTGCTGCTCTTCTTGTCATTTTGCATCCGTATTTGCATTACTAAAATAATTTTTCGATGGATCTTTTTTTGTACGCATTGAATCTTACTTCTACTTGCACGATATTATTCCTACATGTTTTCCCAAGGGCAGATAATAAACATTATGTATGTATAAACTGCAGAATTTTTGTTTTAAGCAAATATTGTCGTCAGGTGACAGATGCGTATGTGCTCAAATAAGTAATATTTTTAATTTTTTGGTGTTTTTGATATAAAATCGCGTTTGTTACCCTAGATTTTTGTGCGTACTTTAATTCTGTAAAAGATTTTTGCAATTCTATAAAGCCAATTAAAAGATCCATCGAAAAACGATAATGTCGGTAAATCATACGGCTGCAGGATCCCCTTAAGGGACATTATCGTTTTTCGATGGATCTTTTAATTGGCTTTACAGAATTGCAAGTTTTTGGTCTAAAATTAAAGTACGCACACAAATCTAGGGTAGAAAACGCAATTTTATATCAAAAACACCAAAAAATTAAAAATGTTACTTATTTGGGCACATACAGCTGTCACCTGACGACAATATTTACTTAAAACAAAAATTCTGCAGTTTATACATACATAATGTTTATCATCTGCCCTTGGGAAAACATGTAGGAATAATATCGTGCAAGTAGAAGTAAGATTCAATGCGTACAAAAAAAGATCCATCGAAAAATTATTTTAGTAATGCAAATACGGATGCAGAATGACAAGAAGAGCAGCAACAGTATTTGCCGGATCTTGCGAGAGATGGCGAGCAATCGAAAAAAGGACAGATGTCATTTCGTTAGACAAAGACAGATATAGGGAAAACAAAATTAGAAAGGTTGACATTATCGACATCGAGGAAGTTCGCCAGTCACTGCAGGATCCCCTTCCTTAAATATATGACAAAACTTCGTTAAAACAAAAGAAGACTTATGTAAAATTTCGAACAAGAATTATCTGTAAGACTAAAAATCTTTTTAGAACTATATATCATTCTAACTATTATATCACACGTGCGTGGAAAGTGGCCCTAAAGTCACTAGATATACAAAGTACCGCAATCATCCGCCATATTGACTCCTATTCACGCGACTGTTTAAATTATATGTTTGTCAAAAGGAGCATGTATAATATGAAAAAATAAAGTAAATAATATATAAATCATAATTTTATTTTTTTATGTTGTACATTTCTAACGTATGCTCTCATAGCTAAACTTTTACTGCTAAAAGTATTTGTTTTTACATTTTTATCATCTTTTTTTTAAAGAAAAATGATTTCGCGATATTACAAATGTCTTTATCAACTTAAAAATAATGTTGTGACATGATGGGATGAAATTTGTAGGATATTGTTGTAAAAACATTTGTACAAATTGTGCAACTTTTAACCTATTTGAAATTAAATTAGATTCATTTTTTCTAAATAATAATTCGCACTTATGTATAATGTTATAAATATCTACAGTAGAGAATATTAAAACATTTTCTTTGTATTCTCTAAGTCGAGAAAAAAAACTTAAATTGTTATTTGAGTCATAATTGGTTATAAGTGTATTAAAACAACGATCGCAATGTTTGAAATTGTTTTTAATTTTATATAATAACGCACCTGTTAAGTGGTATAAAGCTGTTTGAATAACATCGCTTAAATTTTGTTCATTTCCAAGCAAGGGTTTATATATTTCTGCATCCCATAAATTTTCTATATTTTGCTGACATTGTACTTCTAAAGAAGTATTTTTTAAGTCACGATTTTTTATTTCCTTACAGTATTGAACAACATGATCTGAGTCAATAATCGAGTAATTGCTACGATTAATGTTAGCTTGAAACTGTGATAAACAAACAAGTCTTAATGTATGTTTGAATTCGCGTGCATCGGAAACGGATTTTCTTGCTCGAATTATGGAAAACAGATTTTCTATAGCATTTTGAGTAAATCTTCCTAATAATAAGAACTTGAAATGTTCTTTCTCCAAATATTCAACTTGCAAATCTAAAGCTGTTTGTGTGCAAAGTAATAAGCCACTTTGAAATGGTTTCCATTTTCCATCTCCAATATTTATTCCTCTAACAATTTCCATAAAATCTTTAAGAAATATTACAGTATCTTTGTAAACATTTTCATTTAGATGGGACAATGCCAGCTTTTCATATCGACCAGTTATAATTTTAAACCACTTATACATAATTGTAAGAAACCAACAGTGGTTGTATGTATATTTGCAATACGTCCATTAGCTATATGATACGATATAGCTGCAGCAACACTATTGTTTAATAATGCTACACTTAATGCAACATTTATTTTATCAAAATGAGATGGATTAATGGCACTTTCTTTCAGATGTAGGTACAGTTTTAGTGAATCTTTTTTGTCTAAATTATATACTTCGCGAATAGGTTCCATCGATATCTCATTATACGGTAAATTATATTTACTGATAAGCACTTCGTCCAAATAAAATTTGTTACCCGCTGTTAACGAACACGCAACGTTTTTATATACATGAACTGGATCTGCCATGATAAATAATTTGTCTTCATTATTGCATGGATGTGCAATATAATTATTAATTTCACAATATTTACCAACTGTAATATTCATATTTCTCCACCAACTTCTATTTTACGGTTCCATATCTGAAATAACTGCTTTTATTTTTAATCCAATATCATTTGCTCGTTGAATAATAGCTGTAATTATATGAACAATTTCTTGTGAACAAAAGGAGTTAGCTGTAAATTCATACGCGACAGTTTGCTTCCACTTTGAGGAAATTCCGCATAGCATGAAAACAAGAGCATGCGTTGCTCGTTGAGAAGAGCTGTCAAATCCACCTGACAGTTTCATTGTTGGCCGACCCAAAACTAAACCAATGGAATGGTCGTATTGCAAGCCAGGTTTTATGGACATTTCGTCTAACACAAGTACTGCATGTTTTTCTTGAGAGTTAAACGTTTGTACTTGAAATAAAATTAGAAAACATTATAAATACAACAAATAATTAAAATTGCAAATAGTTGCTATAGAAATAAGTAATCATAAAGTAAGTATATAAATAAGTATGTACATAATTATATGTAACCATAAAGTAAAATCATACAAACCAAAATATAACATAATTGTATCATACATACATGGGTGCTTTCCAGTTAGTTACACAAGTTGACACAGTAGTGTTTTGTTTCTTGTTGCTGGATGTTGGAAAGAGAAATTAGAATGATGGAATTAGAATGGTTGGAATTAGAACGACATTTGTGTTGACTTGTATTGCTAACTGAAAAGCACCCACATGCAATACAATACTAACTTTTATTTTTAATATGTGCAGAAAATCTTCTAAGATACCTGGCTTACATTTTAAGCCTTGTATGTGATATTGAATAGTTCGTATACTTGGATAAGGCAAATTTTGTCGACGCCTTTCCTCGTATCCTTTTTGTCCACAGGCCACGTATAATTTTAATGCTTTATTCATAGTCTCATCAGACCACGATGCTCCTCTTTGTGTGTTATTTCGGATAAACTTTAGTTGATCTTCTGTAAATACTTTTTCAAAATTATCACCTTGTTTTTTTAATTTTCTTTTCAATTAACTGCACTGCTGCAACGTTTTCTTCAACGTTATCTGTAAGTGCTTAATCTGTTCTTTTTCACTAATTGTACTTGATGCTGTTAATATGTCATTTGTTGCTGGAGTAGGCGTTGCTTCAGTGTTGATATCATGTTCCATTGCTTCAGTATTAGTTGCTTCAGTGTTGATATCATGTTCTATTGCTTCAGTATTGATATCATGTTCCATTGCTTCAGTATTAGTTGCTTCAGTGTTGATATCATGTTCCATTGTTTCAGTATTAATTGCTTCGATATACGTTGCTTGAGTATTGGTATCGTATTCTATTGCTTGAGTACTGATTGCTTCGGTATGCGTTGTTTCAGTATTGATATCATATTTTAGTGTAGTATTGGTATCCAATATTGATATGTCAGTATGGATCATTGCAGTGGTTGTTTCAGTATTAATTGTTTCAATATGATCATCTACACATATTAATTTTTATTTAAGTAAATTAAATTACAGTAATACATTAGATTATAAAAAAATTTAAATAATGTGTATAGCTCTTTATATATCAGTATTATTGCATTGTGTAAAACTTACAAGATTTTCCTTTCTTTGCTTTACGTTTTCTCAACAAATTTGGTATTGCATTTGGGCGAAGCAGTTTTCTTTCATCTTGTCGAGCTTGTTCAAATTGGTTATCATCAAAGTGTACCTGTAATTTTTACTAATTATTATTATTATTGCAATACACAATGTTTCACACACGATTATAACTCATTAACTATACCTCACAAATAACAGACTTTGGACAATATTCTGCCTATTAATTTAATCCATTTTTCTCGTCTTTCTTTGTCGTTTTTTCCGCTTGGGATGCGAAATAAACGAAAACCTTTCTCGCTGCGATTTTTACAGTCTTTTACGCAACAACCTGGCATAATTTTTGCTGTTGTTGATAAGTCACATGTCACAGCTGTCACACGTTGGGTTAGGGAAACTGAATTTAAAGTGCACACTTCAACAAAAATGTGCATTATCTGCACTTTTCGACGCCATTGTGACTCCAAAATCCTTATACATTGAGTCTTATGGATTGCGGTACTTTGTATATCTAGTGACTTTAAGTGGCCCATTACGCGCGCGCCATCTGTGCGACAAATGGCCAATTCCCCACGCGAGAAATTCCCCACTCGAACCCGTGCGGGAATGAGATATTCCCGCACATTCCCGCACTGCGTGCGGGAATATCTCATTCCCGCACGGCCTCGAGTGAGAAATCTCTCGCGCGTGCGGAATCGGCCATCCGTCGCACAGATGACGCGCGCGCAATAGGCCACTTTTCCACGCACTTTGTAATATAAAATAGGGTGTGTAACTCGCCTTCGACTCGTGCGTCCACTCCGCACTCGTGTCCCATTCTCAACTTCCCGCACTTGTTACACAAATAACTATTAAAGAGAATGGTATTTTGGGATTAAAACTAATAGTACGATCGAAAATTTCACAAATAAAATCTTTAAAGAAATAATACCTACAAAAGTTCTCAAAACATTTTTTCTTTTAAGAAAAAAAACATCTCTAAATTCTAGATTCTTTTCAGAAATTCCTATATTATTAGAGCTTTATTACGTTCATATGTCGCTAATTATAGTTCATTAAACTTAACGGCGCTAAATCTCACAGCCATAACGGTCTCCGAGAGGAGTTTATTTCTGTCCCACATCTCATCTATTTCACCGATCCTCCTCCTGGAGTTTACTTAAAACCTGATGATCCCAGGGCGCATAAATTCGGAAACGGCGATGTGGCGGCATGTCCGGCGAACTTTAGTATCCTCGCGAAGTAAAATACGTTCTCTTATTCTCCCTGTCTCCAGCAAACTGCGGGATCACGTGCAGCTCAGCGACAGCTATTACCTGGTCCTTAAATGAAAGGCTAAGGATAGCAGACAACGTAGACAAAGGGTGCGCCCGTCGTGTTTCAGCCATACAGTATCGTAATCCTCCGCCCACACGGGAAACTCCGGGCGGAGAAGCCCGTTTATATGTGCACTACGTATATACAGGGTAGCCCGGGAAAATATCGCCGCGCAGGAGCGCTTCTACTACATCCACAGGGTTCCGCGAGATACAAATGTCAGATCCTTGAGAATCCGCGAATTTTAAGCGCCATAGATTTGAGAAACTCATAGGTCTCAGATAGCGGCAAGCCCTCCTCCCCCGGATTACGGCGATTCTCGACGGTATGAATCTTCAAAGACTCCCGGATTTGGTATGCGCGCATCCCTGAACTCGCGCTTTCTGGACGTCGCGGATCCTCGAACGTATGTAACCTGACGATTGTCAAGATTCTCGAGAGAGAAGGATGATTCTCTCAACGCTAGTAAAAATTTCACTAATAAGAATTTTATTAGAATTGTTTCAACGTCTTCAACGTGTGTTTCTTCGCAACACAAAGTGGCGTTGTCCGAGCCCCCTTGCGAAATGTCTCGTAGCTGTGATCCACCCATGCAAAGTATCCCCACGAAAGCTGTTCGAAGCTTTTCCGCATGACTTCCCTCATCGACCACCTCCCCCTCTTCCCCCGGGCGGATTTTCCGCGGTCGCTATGGATCCGTTGTTCCTGCTTACGGTACCCCGTGCGACGAACATTAGTTCTATCCCGACGAAGCCGCACGCTTACGGCGGACCTAAAGCCCCGCAAGTGTCGTTATGCCCCGTTACACATCTCCCCTTCCTGCTGCGACACGCGGATATGCCAAGAGAATACGTAGGGGAGATACCAAACCACCAATTACCGAAAAACAGGTAAATAAAGTTCGTCCGGAGTTGCCGCAAGTCAAATAACTTGCCGTCCTCTCTCGAAGTTAAGTTTATCATCTCAACTCGCGAAAAATAAGGACATCGTATAGATTTATGCGATACTTATTCAACGTTCGACGCACGACGCACGTCGTTATCGCTGACGGGCGTCTAATATCGCGGCAAACTAGGACTCCGCTGAAGCAAGGAACCGGTAATCCAGGAGGATAAAGTAAGATAATATAGAGGTACGTGTCATAGGGTAACCCAAGAACATTCCGGCGAGTCTCGTCGTCGTCGTGTAACGCGATCGCATTAAGCGAACCATTTACAACCGTTCGACGCGAAACTACCTGCGACGTGTCGTAGGTGCTCTCTTCGTCGAGGCCCTTCTTCGCCGCCCTTCAATCTCAACGTTAATGCATCCAGCCGGCTATGATAGGGCGACAGAGACAGGGCGGCGTGACGCGCGGCGGCGCGCTCCTCGTGCGGGGTTTCTCTCTTGTTACACAATGGGAAGCCTCGCATTACAAGTGTAAACGGGAACCGACGTCTGAAATACTACGAAGCTGCGAACCCTCCGGCCTACCTTCTCGCGCGCCGAGTGTGAAAGTATACGCGAATGTGCAAAAGCCCTTTAAGGGCGGACACCCTTAGACGTTCGCTCGTTCAGCGAACGGTCTTGAATATTCACACGGGAGAGAAATTTCGCAGAGACATCGCGACGTAAATTGTGCGAAGTTAGAGCTCGACACTATATAATGCTTCGTTACATTCAAAATTAAATACAGTTGTTAGTCACCTCGGTTACGTTTGTACAGTGACTATTGATCGTATACAATATGACGCCAATTGCAATGCCATTCTGCAATACTTCCATGGATTCAGCAGCGATCGTGAAACATTTTAAAACATCGAGGATATCAATGACACAAAATAACCTGTATTTTCAAATTTTCCGAGAATTTATCCGCAAGTTTTTTTACATTCATGGCTTTCTAAATTCTCGGATCGTTAGAGTCAGGACTTATTACTCTCTAAATCTCATAGAGTGGTTTCGCCACTATATAATATATTAGATTAGAGTGATTGCGATAATCACTCCAAAAGAGAGGGTTGTCACTCTAATTTGAGTATGCGGACACTTACAAGGTAGGAGTAAATTTTTCACTCAAATTTTTAGAGCAGCTACTCTACTGGAGTGATACAATCTCGCTCTAAGGTTATATATAGTGAATGACAATTCACTAAAGCTCGATTGATAAATGACTCTAACAGAATAAAAATTTCCACTCAAAATTGTAGAGTCACATAATTTACACCTATATGGACACTGGTCTACTGCACTCGAAAAGAGTACTCTTTCACTTAAATGTACTGAAAAAAGATTTTAGTTATAATAACCAAGGTTTGGTGAAATAGCTTCAACTAAAGGGTTTAGTGATTATGACAAAATATTTGGTTAACATTAACCAAATTATTTCGTCATAATCACTAAACCCTTTAGTTGAAACTATTTCACCAAGCCTTGGTTATTATAACTAAAACCTTTTTTCAGTGTGGAGTGTGATTTCACTCCAACTTATAGAGCGCAATTTTACTCTTTTTTAGAGTGGTGAATCTTTCGAAATGCACAGGCTCAATTTTTACTTTTCGTTACACTTGCATTTCATTTATTTTGAGTAATATTTCACTCTTCGACTTTTAGAGAATAGAGTCAGGGTTTATTTACAGTCCCTTATTAATCCCTCCGCCCTGGCAGAATTTTCTCCCCGTCGCGTCGGTGGTGTGTTTAGCTGTATTTAAAACGCCAAATCCTCGGGACGAAAGGAGCGGGGAAAACGGCCAGAAGTAGTAAGCAGCGTGCAAATCGGGGATGTATTTCGACCATCGAGTCAAACAGAATGTACGATTTCACGTCGGGAAGGGTTTGCCCGGAGTTGCGAATGCTAATATTGAATCAACGGCAAGTAAATACAGGTTGTTTTCGATTTCGTCGGCTCTCTCGCCGGGAATCCAACCGGACGATTTTTCCGGCCGATTCGCAAAAGGCCGATATGCAAATCCGACTTGCTCGAAAATATCGCGCTCAAAACTGTCGCGAGCCAACCGTACAGCCTTGAAATAAACACGTGGGAGAAAGAGTGTTCAAACATATTTGGGTAAATCATTTTTTTTCCTTTTCGTTTTGATTATTGCTTTTTGTATCGGTTAAAGATGACCCAGTAGAGCTATATTTTGTCTGTTATCATCATTTAGTTATGATTACTCAGTTTAATTATTATAAATGTATAATTAACAATTTATCTCAACAATGATTACTCAATTACTTCATATAAATAATTACAAAAAAAGAAAAAAAATTACAGTTACTGCACAAAATCTGTGCGAATTATATTTGACAAACAGCGAGTGCCCGGCTTAAAGGCAGTTATAATTCCGCGGCTTGATTTCTGTTTCGATGAAATTATTATTTGCCATTATTGTGCCGCCGTGAAGTAACTAATTAGTCGAAACAAGGGCGTAGCTGAGATAATAAAATTAATCAACTTTCGATGATTACGCGGCGATTGAATTGTGCCGCTTAATCGCCATCTCTCTTCGACGTTTTACGCGCCGGCTTGTTTATTAACAATACTAAACGATGTTCATTATTAACCGTATGCGCGACCAAATGACAGCGAAGCGGCTGGTTCCGCCTTGCGGTTTACAACAATGATAAATTTGTGAAATAACAACGCTTATGCGAGTCTCGTATTTAGCGCGAGTTATGCATTCGATTAAAACGGATTAAATCGCGGCGAATTTAATTATTGTATCCCACGTGCTTTAATGACAGCGTAATTTGAAGGAATTTTTGTTAAAAATTATAATGATAACACGTTCTTATTATTTTACGCCTGAATATTTGTAAATATTACGAAACGCATTAGTCGCCGTTATCGTTACTCGCGATGTTCATCGTTCGTTTATGTGCGAACCCGCTTTGTCTCGCAAAATGGCGCAGTTTGATGGTTTAACGTTTTCCAGAGCTCCAACGATTAGAGCAAAGTTACAGAAACTGGAAGCGCAAAGAAAACGAAGTTTTAGTTTTACAAGTTCTCGTTTTCTCCTATGAAAACTTGATGAGCAGCCGTTACTCGTCCCGCCGCTCCGCCTTTTATTAACTTTCGGCATGAAAAAAATACTCACATTAATTAAAAGATAATTCGTGTTATTGTAATCAATTAAGCCAGTATATTTACAAATTATCGATCCCTTGATATTAAAGTTTACCGGTCAAAGCTAAGCGATTCTTCTAATTTACGTTGGAATAGCCACCGTTAATTAGCTCGGGCATTCGCGTTAATATTCAAGATATCGTAAATTTCCGGATATTTCGAAACGTTGCGCGGTAATACTTATTTGATTTAGAAAAATTGGATCCAGATGTCGTTTCCGGTGCAGTTCCGACGGAACCAGTTTCCGGAATACTTCGCGATCGTAACGCGCTTATGACCACGTGCGTCAATATGCAGACGTATATGCAGGCGATAAATTTCCCCAGTTCGGGAGCGCGCCATAATTTCTTCGCCCACTTCCCTCTTATACGATACGGCATTACCGTTGCGAAATAGTATAATGTTGTAAAAGAAAAATAACATTGCAAAAATTAATTCTGTCGACTTGCGCGTGTCTGCGTGAAACAACGGATAAAATACTTGAAAAGATTTGGAACGTAAAAACTTTAAGAAAAATTTTAGATAAAAATTTTCAATCGACTCAGCAACGTTCGCGATTGATAAAAAATCAAGAAAGACAGAAACTTGAAGAGAGGGCTTAAAGACTTGGAGGATTTAAAAAATTCTATTTTCTCATTTTTGAGTTTAAAATCTAGTTAAAGGGTCGGAACTTTTCTTCATTAAAGCTTCGAATCTTCAATCAATTTCTTGTAATTTAGTGTTGTTATCTGTTTCCATTATTAATTGAGTCAAAATTACGTAATAATGCTCTTTAACGAGCAATAATCCACGGTAACGTAATACGACCACGTGACGGCGAAATCCCACGTTAATTAGTTCGAGACGGCCGAGCCAGCTGAAAATTGTTTGTCTTGGCTCTTCTCGTTGGGCTAGGCCGAAATGTTGTTGCCTAACCCCATCTTGAATCCCTTCCTTCTGCTTCAAGCTGCACCACTCCTTTCCTCCTATCCTTCTTCTCGTTAAACCTCGCAGAGAGACCCTCGGATCGGTTGGTAGAGCGGGTGCAAGCACACTACCGGCTAAACCGAGGATGCTTTAATTTGTCTTAATTTTTCGCGCGCACCGCTGACATCCTCAATTATTTCGCAGTTATTTTTCTAAAGCGTCCATTCCTTCATGGATACGAACGAATCTACGGGGTGTCTCGCAACAAAATAGAAGTAAAAAGATGGATAATGGAAAGCATAAACTCATAAGTATAATCCAAAATAAAATCTTTTCGGATAATTAAAATAAAATATATAATATTGTCGAATAAATGATCGTGCAAGTTCACGTTAGAGAAATAAATACTCTATTATCGGAAGCTTCGATATTATACGAGCTTATAGTTCAAAATAGAGATCCTATTGTGTCCACAAAATTCAAAGACCGCGAATATAATTTAAACAGAATTATTGATTGATTTATGTTCAAACTAGACTGGGTAGAATTTTCCGGGGAGTGCTATAAGTGTATAATATTTCGTTACCGATCTTTTTGGAAGCCGGTATCAGAAATTTTTCCAATTTTTCGGGAATTAATTGACCGAATTTTAAAGAATTGTATATAAAGTAAAGGTATAATTTCCCGGGAAGTGTCAAAAAGTGTATAATTTTTTTGTTACCGATTTCTGTTTAAAAAAATATACAGTATATAATTTTTGATTACCGATTTTTTTGGATTTTTCCGGAAAGAATTGACCGAATCTCAAAGAATTGTATATGAAGAGGAGTAGAATTTTTTTTCCGGAGAGTGCGGCGAGAGGGAAAAAGAAGAAGCAAATACTTTTCGTTGCGAATAAAAGCGTCCACCCGTTGAGTGATTCGGGGATGGTGTAATTTAATCTAGCGTGGATATTTATAACCATTTTTTGTTACCGATTTTTTGGAACCCGGTTACGAAATTTTTCCAATTTTTCAGGAAATAATTGACCGAATCTCAAAGGATTGTATATAAAGTAGAGGTAGAATTTCCCGGGGATTGTTTATAATTTTCCGGGATTATAATTTTTCGTTACCAATCTTTTTGGAAACCAGTTACGAAATGTTTCCAATTTCTCGGAAATTAACAAGTATGTAGTTTGCGGTCAGACAGACAGACGAACAGTTGGGTTTTATATTATAGTATATAATAGGCCGGTTTTCACACGCAATGATTGGTGACGCCAGGCCGCGCCAGTCGACTAACGCCAGTAAAAATGCAAGTGTAAACCAGTGTAAACACTTGATACAAACTGGCGCTAGTAATGTGGCGTTTACTGGCGGTTATTGGCCAAAGCATATAACCTCAAATTTGGAGGTTATATGCTTGCTGTCATTTACTGTGTGTTTAATAAATGTTAAATATTTTCCATAGTATACGCCAATCACTGTGTAAATACTTGTGAGTTTGCTAGTCAGTTCTGACGCCAATGAATGCCAGTCAGTTGGCGTCACTAATCATTGCGTGTGAAAACCGGCCTATGACTAGACTGCTGGCGCATTTTTCGTTTCGCAGTGCTTTTATCCTCAGAATGGAGGAAAGAACCTGCTATTTTTGATCAGACGCGCGTCAAAGGACATGCAAAATATGTTGCAAAATGGCGGCAGCCTCCGAGTCGGCGAAATCGAGCCGTAGGGAAGTTTTGGTATTCGGAAGAGTAACGATTTGTGTCAAGGGAGTTGCTAAAGGGTAGAGAAGGGAGCAGTACGGGGGAGGGCGAGACAGAAGGTAGATTCAGGGGGTTACTCGCGAGATAGAGCTGTCAAGAAGAGGGATGAAGTAGGCGCGTGCCACCCCCCTCTTATGCTCCCTTATTTCGTTATTTCCAAGCGATACAGAGCATGTCGGTAATCAACGCCACCCCAAGACCGATCTCGCCAATTCGCAAATAAATATGTATACTCAAGGAATGAATGGACGCAAGTACAAAGCCACATGCAGGAGAATTCCGCGACGTATTTTTTATCAATGCGCACACCATCCGGTGTCCAGTTATAAAATAAACAAACGAGTAGGGGTAAACGCAAACGCGACTGTTGTGTGATCTTGTTGTAAAATAAGACCCATTTTCTGTTTAAAGATAGTTTCTGTAAAAAAACAAATATGTATATATGTAATTTTTCTAGAAGATTACTATTTTCATCGTCGTGAGATGAATTCATAGATCCCGATAAACAACTTCGTCCCACAAGAGCAGTCCATTTCTTCGCCTCTTGCGGACTCGGAAGAACCCCATCGGTTGCTCCGAGAGCGCCTCGAATAAATAAACGCTCGTCCTTCTTGCCGGCGGCAGATCCCGCAAGGGGAAAACGGGCGGTATATCGTGGATTACAAGCGAAACCATCTGCCGGCTGATAAAAACGTTCGCGGCGCGGCGGCGAGAAAAGCTTACGTTCCGAAACGAGATAGAAGCGCCGAGGAAAGTGTACAATCGTGGGGGTAAGGGTAGTCGGAAAGGGGGTGACGACGGCGGAAGTGGCGGCGGTAAGAAGGTGGGTCGCGCTTCGGAATTTAATCTAAAAGAATCGCGCTCCCCCGAGTAAAGCTCGCTTACACTTTATTTTATTTCACTTTATACACTTTCCCGCGTGCTTTCAATGGCAGCGCGCGTCCGACACCGTTACAACTCGCGAATCCTTAAAGCCGCCTCCTCCGGTCCTTCCGGGGATTACGAATCCTAAACGATCCGATGTTTGTCCGTCAAGGATTACAATCCAGCATGGTTTTTTCGATCTCTGACGCTGTGCAATGGGTTCATCTTAATCGGGTTCAATAGTACAAAGGAACACGTTCCTTATAAGCACAGATCTTTAATCTCTGGAACGTTGGAAAATTCTGATTTAAAATACTTAAAATACGATCACGAGTATCCTTTAGATCGTTTAATATATTTTTTGAAATGTTTATATAAAGTTTCAAAATTTAGAATCCTCGAAATCTTGCATCTTCGGAATCTTGAGTTTTTTTTTCATAAATAGATGCTTTAGATATTTATAAGTTATTGAATGTGTGGAAAATCGCCCTTTTCTGACGTGATTAAAAATTATTTTACAAGCGAATTTTCGAAAAATTTTGCATGAAATTTCCTCAGGTGCAGAATTTTTGCGAAAAAGATACGTATTCGGGGCCAATAAATCTTTTGGTGATGGAGAAGAAGGTAGGAGGATCGTGTTATAAGATCGATCGATCGATCGTCAAAGTGCGGAGACGTGTACGTCGCCCCGAATATTCTCGCGTGAATAGTCGTTTTCTCGTGAGCATCTCGAGAGGTTGAAAAAACCCTTGTAAGAGGATTAAACTGGATGAGTGAGCCGCGAATTTTCTTCTGAAATACAGAAAAGTCTGAATATTCTCTCTCTTAACCACAAATATCCTGTAAAAATATGTACACAATATACACAACATATATTTATTATAAATATTGAAAATTGTACCTAATATAATTATTTTTATATATGTATATTTTTTTAAATATATTATTATTATACATTATTGTAATTTAGTTATATTTAATGTTTTTATTATTTTCGTGAAAATCTTTTTCTTAAATAACGGGTAATTCTTTAAAATATTTTAGAGATATATTTAATTTAATTTATATCGATAAGTAGTATGGTATTTAGTATTTAATCACTTTTTACAAGAAGATAAGAGAGCCTGGCCACAGTCGTGCAAACACCAATCTTCGACATCGCTTTATTAAAGTGAGATCAAATGCAATCGGGAAATTATTGGCAGAGCACACTCGTCTCGCAGAGCAAATTAAAGTAAGTCCGATGAAAACGCGAGCTTCACACCGTGTCGGAAATGACGCGTCGTTCGCGAATATAGGAATGTGTTCACGACGCGCGTAATTACGTCCCCCAATGTTTGAAATCTAGCACCGAGTTCCGACAGTGCCCATTACGATGAAAACCCAAAGTTCTAAGAGTCTGCAATACAAACGATCCGATTTGTGTAATTCAAGTGTTCCCACTTAGAAAGTACATGTATTCAAAATTGAAAAAATTCTAAAAATTTAAATTTTATTTATTCAAGTTTTAAGGACCTAAAGAATTCTAAAAATTCGAAATGTTTCAAGGAATATTCAAAGTCTCAACGCTTTGAACTTTTATGAATTCAAAATGCGAGACGTTATAAAGACGTTTCCGAACTTTAAAGTTTTCAGTATTTTGTAATTTCAAGGTTTTTGTAGTTTTATAAGAGTCCAAGATTTTTGAAATTGCATTTAACACAAGCACTCCAATTATCCATCACATAAAATTCCAGGAACCCTGATAACCTTCCATATCAATCATTAGACACGAACTATCATTAGACACGATATAAAGGATTATCAATGTAGCCGCGCCTTCGAAAAATAAAATTCAAGTTTACCTACTTTAAAACGTTAAACGTGCCAAAGATCCGTCCTATTTAAGGCACAGAAGACTCGCGTTTGACCAGAATGAATAAAGACGTCGGGCTTTTAGAAATACGAGCGAAAACAGTCGTAATTGGCCTCTCGGTTCGGATAAATGCGTCTGGGGTGGGACGGGCGGGAGGGTAAAGTGGCGAATCCGAGTGAATCCGGCGAATCGCTAAATTAAATGACGTCCTTTTATTACGCGTCTCACTGCTTCCTCCTCCATCCGGTTTCTTCATCCTCCCGGTCTTCGCTTTAAGCGAGACCCGTAACTCCCGTCGTTAGGTCTTCAGCTCGGCTTGGCGCCGTCATGCAAATACGAGCAATTTAATAACGCTGCCGAGATATCGCGTGCGCCGTTACAAAGTAAACATTTCAGCTGCAGCACGCAGCATCCAGCGCTATGACGACGGTATTTACGCAGCGCGTCCCGTCATTCTTCGTCTTTCCAATTAGAGAAGTACGATTTATTTTGACCGCCATGGACCTGAGAATTGCGACTTTTTCTATTTGTAGAAGCTTCAAATGCAGGATCTTATTATTATAGGGAAACCCAGGGCATAATGGGAACACTAAGGTTTAAACAAGTTTAAAACATATTAAAAATAAATAAATAAACTTGGCCTTGCATCAAAATATTCTTTGAAATATCTATTATAATAAAAACACAAGTTTTTTACTGCAAAAGAATAGTTTAAAAGGACAAAATTATTGTTTTATTAAAAGTAAGTTTTCCTAGATATATTATGCATTTTATGTATAATGGGGTACTTAACAAAACTTGTTTATTAATGTTCAAAACTTCTTAAAAATGATTTATTAAAACACAATATATGTATGAATGTATTATTACACTTTTAATTAATAATAATTGTTTATTAATAACACTTCTTATTATTACCTATACATTTGTCTTATTAAAATATAAATCAAAATTAAAATTTAATTTAAATCATCTTTGGCATCAATATTGCGCATTGCGCAACATAACATAGATATTTACTAATAGCGTATGAAAAAAAAAACATTTTAAGAACACAAGGTATTTAGCCCCATAGATTAGTGCCTTGTTATGCGCCGAAATGTATATAAGTTTACTTTAGGTAATATAAATCATCACAGATAATTGATATTTACACACAGATACTTCACTGAATTGACAAGAAAAGATTATTTAATAACGTAAATATACTAACATTAATAAAAAGTAGAATTTTATCATTGTTTATCTTATGCAAATGTATCAAAGAAACTGCAACTCACAATCAGTCGCGAAAAGCACAGCAAACGCATTCAACAATTTGTAACATCTTTCAGCTAAAATAATATGAAAATTAATAGCAACACGCGGTTAGAGACATCTAAAAGTAATAATTTCGAAATATTTCATTACGTGTGGCAGGATCTCTGTAAAAAAGTATCGACCAAATCCCATTATACCCCGTGGTCCCATTATACCACGTACTATTCCTCTATTGTGTTTAAATTCTAAATAATCAAATAATTATAAGTAGAGGAAAAGAGTCAAATGGAAGCCATTTAAGGGGATCCTGGAGTGACGGCCGAACTCCGACGGGGTCGATAATTTCGACCGTATGTTACCGGCCTATATCTGTTCTTATCCAACGAGATATCTACCTTGTCAGATTGCAACGCCATGTTCACTGCGTGTGTGTACATGCATAAAATCTGCGATCAGTGAAAATCTTTCTTATTAGGCTTTTAATCTTATAAGTTTCCATGATTCAACGTTGTTCTTTGATCTAGTCCGATTAGTGGGGTACTTTCGATTACACGCTATATAATTCATATATTAAACGAAAGTTTTCATGAAGTGACAGCTCTAGGTACAAAAGGTGCAACACCAAGTAGTATCAAATATAATTTTTTCAATTCTTTTAAGTTCTTAGTTCTCAATTTGCCACTCTACTCATCATTTCTGTATACGTAGTTTAAACGTGTTAAGGTGGAAGCACATAAAATTGCAGAAGCCATGAGCAGAATGCAGAAGCCATATGCGCATGCGCATGCGCTATGGTATCTGAAGAGCTCTAACAGATACCATAGCGCATACGCATATGGCTTCTGCATTCTGCTCATGGCTCCTGCAATTTTATGTGCTTCCACCTTTAATGGTATTTCAAATCTGTAAAGCCAATTCGAAGAAAATCGGAAACCTATAAATATCGATAATTGCCGTCGCTCCAGAATCCCCTCACCAAAAAGTACATTAAAAATATCATAATTTATTCCAACTTAAGCGAATCTTAAACTACAACTAATTAGCTTCGCTTGATAGTATTCATAAAAACACGTCTTATAAGTTAGCGGAACAAAGTGAGCAGAATCGATTCTAATTAATATATTTATTTGTTGCTCATTTGTTGCTAAAAAGTTGCCAAAGAAAAAAATTTGTTGCTGTGTAAGTTTTCTTAAAAAACGATGTTCCGCTAGAAGAAGATTAAGTTAGCGTGACAATATACATATAATAACAAAATTACACATAACAATAACGTAAGAATTTGTTGATAATTTGTTGCTAATTTGTTGCTCGCAAAATAAGTGTAAATAACAGCGAAAAACCTCAGCGTGCGGACAGTTATAAGAGTAAAGTATCAGAAAAAAATTTGTTGCTTGTTTAAATTTGGTACTGGCGTATTGTCAGAATTTGTTGCTCTCGAAATATCCGAGTTCCGAATTTGTTGCTTGCAAAATAAGTATAAACAATTGCGGAAAACCTCAGCGTGCAGCTAGTTACAAGAGTAAAGTATTACAAAAAATTTTGTTGCTCGTTTAAATTTGGTACTGGCGTATTGTCTGAATTTGTTGCTCTTGAAATATCCGAGTTCCAAATTTGTTGCTTGCAAAATAAATATAAACAATAGCGGAAAATCTCAGCGTACAGCTAGTTACAAGAGTAATGTATTAAAAAAAAATTTGTTGCTTGTTTAAATTTGGTACTGGCGTATTGTCTGCATTTGTTGCTCTCGAAATATCCAAGTTCCGAATTTGTTGCTTGCAAAATAAATATAAACAATAGCGGAAAACCTCAGCGTGTAGCTAGTTACAAGAGTAAAGTATTACAAAAAATTTTGTTGTTTGTTTAAATTTGGTACTGGTGTATTGTCTGCATTTGTTGCTCTCAAAATCTCCGAGTTTCGAATTTGTTGCTTGCAAAATAAGTACAAACAATAGCGAAAAACCTCAGCGTGCGGACAGTTATAAGAGTAAAGTATCAGAAAGAAAGTTGCTCATTTAAATTTGGTACTGGCGTATTGTCTCAATTTGTTGCTCTCAAAATATTCAAGTTCCGAATGTGTTGCTTGCAAAATAAGTACAAACAATAGCAAAAAACCTCAGCGTGCGGACAGTTATAAGAGCAAAGCAGTAAAGTATCAGAAAAAAATTTGTTGCTTGTTTAAATTTGGTACTGGTGTATTGTCTGAATTTGTTGCTCTCGAAATATCCGAGTTCCGAATTTGTTGCTTGCAAAATAAGTACAAACAATAGCGAAAAATCTCAGTACCAAATTTAAACGAGCAACCAATTTTTTTTTTATACTTTACTCTTGTAACTAGCTGCACGCTGAGGTTTTCCGCTATTGTTATAGTTATTTTGCAAGCAACAAATTTGGAACTTGGATATTTCAAGAGCAACAAATGCAGACAATACGCCAGTACCAAATTTGAACGAGCAACAAATTTCTTTCTAATACTTTACTCTTGTAACTAGCTGCACGCTTAGGTTTTTCGCTATTGTTCATATTTATTTTGCAAGCAACAAATTTGGAACTCGGATATTTCAAGAGCAACAAATGCAGACAATACGCCAGTACCAAATTTGAACGAGCAACATTTCTTTCTAATACTTTACTCTTGTAACTAGCTGCACGCTTAGGTTTTCCGCTATTGTTTATATTTATTTTGCAAGCGACAAATTCGGAACTCGGATATTTCGAAAGCAACAAATTCAGACAATACGCACCAAATTTAAACAAGCAACAAATTTTTTTCTGATACTTTACTCTTATAACTGTCCGCACGCTGAGGTTTTTCGTTGTTATTTACACTTATTTTGCGAGCAACAAATTAGCAACAAATTCTTACGTTATTGTTATGTGTAATTTTGTTATTATATGTATATCGTCACGCTAACTTAATCTTCTTCTAGCGGAACATCGTTTTTTAAGAAAACTTACAGAGCAACAAATTTTTTTCTTTGGCAACTTTTTAGCAACAAATGAGCAACAAATAAATATATTAATTAGAATCGATTCTGCTCACTTTGTTTCGCTAACTTATAAGACGTCATAAAAACTGTAAAAAAATTATCAAATATAAGTATGTTTTTTAATTAAAAAAACAGTAGTTTTGACTCCCATTACCCGTACGGGATAGAGTCGGTATACGGTATAATTAGAAACATCATTAAATAAATCTGAAATACAGCAATATACTATTTTTTGCCATATTAAGGCACAAAACAATATACTTTTACCAATAGAAACTGTAATTATTATAAGAGAATATGCAAAAAATTAAAAAAAATTGCCATCTTAATGCTGAATTGCATCTAGAGGATTCAGCGTGAGCCAAATTGCCACAGGATCTACATCGGTACCATAAATACCATAATTCGTTTGATTTCCCTGTATCAGCCTAAAAGTTGCAGGTATTTTCTTTATTATCATCGTTTCTTTTATGAGAGCCATTTGACTATCATTAGCCCAAACGGATATTATTTTTAAGATTGATTAAAAAACGGATGATCGTTTCAAGGCAAACAGTTGTTTACATATATTACTGCGAAGTCTACTTTAATGATAAAATGTAATAGCCCGAGAGCTGGCGTTAAAAAACTGCAAGAGTTTTGTAATGGCTGATTTTTTCACATAACGTTATATTGCGGGTGTACATGAGTCAGCACCCACTCGCAAGGTCAGGTACTGGGACACCTGGCGCCGGCGCGCTTTGAAATAGGTCAAATTATTAAGTGCGATAAAAGTGTTTTGTAATGGCTCAAATTTTGTGAGAAACTAATAAATAATATAAAAAACCGTTAGAAAGTGGTCAGACCGCACAGTTATGGGACGCAGCGAGTCAGCACCTCGCATAAGTGGTCGCAATAATTAGGTCAGTAAAATTGTGTCGAAATAGCTGAAAATTTAGAAACTATTAAATTATTGCGTATAATGAAGGAAGAAAACGGTCAGACTTCAGTTTAATGGGACTGACGCAGTCAGCAATCGTTTGAAGTGCGAAGATCAAGCGCGCGCGGCTGCTCCAAGCGTGTAGTGATTTGCTTATAATTAAATTCCATTTGTATTTAATAAAATGATTGAAAAATCTTCAACTAAATCATGATTGAAATTGTTATTTTTTACGTTATTTAATTAATTAATTAAAAATTTTATTATAATATAAATAAACTTAAGATCAAATTATAAATTACAAAACTACAAATGAAGATCGGCCTGACTGGCAATATATTGAAAATTATAACGACGTTTCGACCTCTATTTTGGGTCCTTATCAAGTTTATGCTGGAAAATATAAATTGCCGGTAATACATATAAAAAATAGAAAAAAAGGGGGAGGGGGACAATGCAACGTATTCTACTTACATGGATCAATGTGCGTCAAACAATATAAAATTAATCATCGTTACGTTTTAACAAGGCGGGTGGAACAGATATAAGCTTTGTGCGGCATGACCGTCACGTATAGCGCCCGACGAACGACTGATATACATTGCGTCGTCAAGAACAATCACAAACACGCATAGCGCCCGACGATAAGGACCCAAAATAGAGGTCGAAACGTCGTTATAATTTTCAATATATTGCCAGTCAGGCCGATCATTAAACACTGATTATATTTTATTACTGGCGAAAATTTATTTTATTCTACAAATGAAGAAACAAAAAATTAAAAAAAAAATTTTATAAAAAGTATAATTAAAGTATGACATAATACACTTTTTTCAAATAAACAATTAATAATCAATGTCGCTGTTATTTTCTTCATCTGATTGCTCATCACTCTCGAAATCAGCTTCTTCAGTGTCGTCTACCTGCTCAGACTCAGTATCTGTAAATGAATAATATTTTTTCAATTTTCTATGTTTATTTTACATAATTGGCCACCCTCGTGTTCCCCTATTCTCTATATCTCATAGAGTAGTTTCGCTACTAATATATTGGAGTGATTGCGATAGTCACTCCAAAAGAGAGGTTTGTCACTCTAATTTGAGTAAATGCGGGCACTCATTAAGTAGGAGTGAATTTTTCACTTAAATTTTCAGAGCGGCTATTCTATCGGAGTGATACGATCTTACTCCAAAGTTATAGTAAACCACGATTCACTAAAGATCGACTGATAAATGACTTTAACAGAGCGAAATTTTCCACTCAAAATCGTAGAGTGACATAATTCACTCCTATATGGACACTAATCTACTGCACTTGAAAAGAGTGCCCTTTCACTCAAATGGAATGTTATTTCATTCCAACTTATAGAGCGCAATTTTATATACTCTGTCTTAAAGTGGCGAATCACTCGAAGTGCACAAATTCAATTTTCACTTTTCGTTACACTTGCGTTTCATTTGTTTTGAGTGATATTTCACTCTTCGACTTTTAAAGAGTACATTATGTATATGTGTGTGTGGTACAAAGAAATTCGTATTTTTATAAGAATATAATATTTTTGAGAGTTTATTTGCAAAATTTCGAATTAAAATTAAAAAAAAATTGCTGAATTATAACTTTTAAGATTTAATAATTTTAAGAATAAAATATAAACATTTCCACGAGTACCTAAAACTTTATATTCCAAAATTTTTAAGTCCTGAAACTTTTTACGATTGATTGAGGCTTTTTAACATTTTAAATTAAAAAAAATACTTCTTTTAGATTTCCTAAAAATATATAGGAGAGACCGGGGCACCATGAGCCATGGGGTACCATGGGTCATTGACTATTTAGAGTTTAGAGTAATCCAGAATGTTTAGGTTGATTCAACTAGTATCATGTGACAGTTATTTCGTTGCCCATACTTCGTATCTAGGTGGCAGTCATCAAAGTCCGTAGTCTCGAAACGCACGTGACATAAATGATTTTCGTGATGCGTAAATAACTTTTCAACCGTTTAGAAATGTTTTACTATTGTTTTTGTAGTAAAATATACATGTACCAAAAATTAGGTGTAATTTTCTAGCATCTTTTGTCATTTTACTACACTACAGATAATCATATATCATTTATTTTTTTAATTACGTTTCACCGTTTTCTATATTAAGTGCATTCGGGGCACCATGGGACACCCAATAGTGCGGCACCATGGGTCACACACGCCACCAAGGTTGATAATATAGGTTGATGATAGGTTGATGATGTATGTTATTTTTGATTGAAGAAAACATGTCAGAAGTTAAGGTTCTGATATCTTTGTTTGTCCTGCCTAAACCTCAACAGTGTCATAAGAAAACGTATAAAATAAAATTTCTTTTCAACTTTTGTAACTTTTCGTTATTTCTTGAATAAATAAACCTAGTTTTTGTGTGTGATTCATAATGCTCCAGTGACAGACCCATGGTGCCCCGGGTAAGGGGCACTTTGGGTCATTTCTCAAAAAATGTGTTTTAATTTTTTTCTCAAAAACTAATCAATATTTGCCAAATACACTATATAAATTTTAAAATATACGTAGTGTTATACTTTAATTATAAAAAAATGGGACAAAAAATCTTATATTTAAAAGTACTTTTCAGAGTTTGAATTTTTGTGGCTCATGGTGCCCCAGTCTCCCCTATATAAAATTCAATGTATTTAAATTTTAAAGTTCTAATTGTAAGGGTTCGGAAACAAAGTTATAATAATTCTAAAAGTAAAGTTTCTCAATAATGTATTGAAAATTTTTCACGTTTCTGCATTTTTAAATTCTTACTTTTAAGATCTGAAAATTGATTCTGAAAAAGAAGTAAGGACCTTCAAGAATATTTGCAACTCCATGTTTCTAAGGTTCCCGTGATCTCTAGTCCCCCGGGAATGTCAAATCTTCAGGGTTCCAAAAGTTCTTAAAGCTCAGAAGCACCAAGTTTTCAAAATTCGTGTTTCCTAAAAATGGCATTTACATTTTCGTAAGTTGTTATGCGCTTGCATATAAAAGAGCGCACGATATGGCGTTCGCGCCGCCGAATTACGGAACAAAGGGGGTGTCGTGTCGGTCGCAACCATAGACCTAGGATAAGATAGACGGAGCGTAAACTGCTACTATGGACAAGGGGGGTAAGGATAGCGCGGGAGGGGAAATAGACCCAAGTCTCGGCAAAGTTCGGTTAGACTCGGGGACGTTCGGATCACGTTACGCGCGCGTGAATTGAAGTTGTCGCATATGACGATCGCAAACGTCAAATTCTGCAAATAAAAAATAAATATGCAAATTCTGCATAAGTATTTACCGTAATTACAAAAATGCGATGCGCGTCACATCTTCGACGCCTCGGGCGCGCTTTCCTCCGTGGAAATAAAGTCGCGATTTCGAGCCCGCATTCAAATTAAGTACTCGCAGGATATTCCCGTGGGCGTTCGCGAGGCATTTTCTAGTCGTTCGAGGAGCTCCCGGAGGTACCCGAGATTCTTCCGGAGGGCACGCTCGCGCGATGTCTCGACACCAACGGTGCCAGCAACAGCAACAGCAGCAGCAGCAAACTTTCTTTCCTTCGGTACCTTTCCAGATGGTCCAGAGCACCTCCCTCGTCGTTCAGCGCAACGTTAAGCCACTCGAATCCCTCGAACCTATTGCTCGAGGGGAAAAAAGGCACGCGGAAGATGGGCAAGGTGATTCCCTATATGGCGGTCAATCCCGCCGTAGGAGCAACGCTTGCGGAAAAATGTAAACAATCTCGGAAATCCCCGTCCGGCGATATATTCCCTCGCGGA
This sequence comes from Temnothorax longispinosus, assembly GCF_030848805.1. Classification (NCBI taxonomy): domain Eukaryota; kingdom Metazoa; phylum Arthropoda; class Insecta; order Hymenoptera; family Formicidae; genus Temnothorax; species Temnothorax longispinosus. Next base: position 11,791,367 of record NC_092368.1, read on the forward strand.
TTCTCACCGCGCGCCGCGCATCCTCCGCAACTCGACGACGCCGCGACCGACGAGCGACGAAATCTGTACACTAAATACCAATTAAGCACTTCATTTCCATGATACGCTTCTGTATTCTAGGGTTGCGTTCGGGGAGCGCGCTATTAACGCTATTGCATCGTTCTATCTTTATCGCTCATCAGATGTACAACAAGGATAGAATAACCAAATAGCGCTGATAGCGCGCTCCCCGAACAAAGCCTAGGTTATGGTATCCACCGTCCGGAGAAATGTGTCAATTTGACACTGTCAAATGTGTAATCGAACAAACAGCGCATGCCAGCGCATCCCCTCCACATGCTGCCAACGCACACCAAAGCGCGAAGGCACATCCGTGTGCTGTCGAGTCGGTCGAGCGTTCGAATGTTTCCGAGTCTAACCGAACTTTGCCGAAATTTGGGTCTATTTCCCCTCCCGCGCTATCACCTACCCCGCAGGCTTACGCTCCGTCTATCTTATCCTAGGTCTATGGTCGCAACCGGGGGTTGCCAAGTACGGCTCTCGCGAGTGCCGACTGCATCGCATAGATATAAAGCGACGGGGGTGGTGTTGCGGGAATCTTCGGGTGCATTTCCATTTCAAATGCGCTGATACGAGTCCGCTCGCATCTTCGCTCGGTTCTCTCGACGAGCTCATGAAACACGATGCAATCTCGCGTAATGAAACGCTTTTCCGCGCCGGATATCTGCACTTGCGTTTACAGAGAGTGCGAAAACACTTCCGATTTTGATTAGAACTCGAAATCGGGACTTGTATTCAGGGGGCAACAAACGGAAGAGTTAATCGCAAACTTAACTGCGCGTGATAAGCATCGAAAAGTCCCTTTTTTTAAATTGTACGACATTTGTAGGTAAACAAATAGAATTTTTATCTCGTGCAGGCTGATGTAATTCGAACATCTGTAAAAATCGATAATCTCTCCTGACATATATTCGCAAAGGAAAAATTAATTGCATTAATCACCGGATTTCTCGCCAAGAATAATGCTATATCTCTTCACTTACCATTAATTTTGAAACAGTCCGTGTTCCATTAAAAGCTATTATATGACTTATTAAAAGTTTTGCGCGAGTGTATTGGTGTTATGTAAGATGTTACAAGTTATTATAATTAAGTATAATATAACGAATCTTACTCATTATTTTCTTTCTCTTTTCACGCAAATAAAGAATGCAAACTGTTCAGACACTATGACCGTATCATATTATTGTACAAGTTGTGATAAAGAATTTGCTGCGTTACAAGTTTTGTAGAGATAAATCATCGCAGAACAGCTGTTATATAACTTGTTACAAGTCTTGCGCGAATATATTGTTATTGCATAACTTCTTACAAGTTATTAAGATCGTAACAAACCATTCATCATCTTCTTCTTTCTTTTGTAGAAGTAAAATACGAGAAGCGAATCACCTCGGCAATACACGAGGACTAACGCGGTGAGAAGCGCCATTGATCGATCAATTAATTCACGAGTTACAAATCTAAACGTAACGATATATTTATAATTTATTTAATTTCCAATGACATGATTTCAGGATGACAGGATTCACGAGGACAATTAGAATCAGTCATCGTTGTAACTTCTGCGAGATGCGTTGATCAGCGTTGTCTCAAACTCGTCTCATATTATACGATAAGACAATATGGCCGTGGCGTTTGTGACCAATTTATATTACCGATATTCACGGGACGATCCTTTTTAACGGTTTCTTATCGCGCGACGGCGTTAACAAAAGCACTCGTTAAAGTGATTAACGACGATGAGATTGCACAGGGGTGTGGGTGGAGCGGAGGGAAGGAGGTGGACGAGGAGACCGCGATACAACCGCGAACGCCATTACGGGGGCTTTATTAATTGCCATCGTCGTGTAATTTGCTTGGCTGTGCGTCGGAGGAGGATGGGCTCATGGAACTTGGTCGATCGCTTTCGCCTACTTAATTGCTGCTTTCATTAGGACCGTCATGTCACGTTCTTTCAACGAGGCTCGTTCGATGCTGCCGCGCGAGATTGCTGCCGCGCCGGTGATTTATGGATACGAAGCGACTATTTCAACCCTTCCGCCGCGCCGCAGAGCACGTACTTCAAAATTATACGAAGAAAGTTCTTTCTCTCTAGTACAACGTTTCCGTAATCTCATTTCATCCTTTTCATTTCCTTTTTTCGCGTATAAAAATCTTCTCTGCAATTTCCTGTTTCCTTGTAACTTTTTCCTCCGCTTTAAATTTGTACGAAAATACATTTTTTTTCATAACAATCATAGATATGTCGAGGGGCATTTCCTTCCATTTAGATTGTATATCCAGAGTTCATTTTTGCTCCTTTGCAATTCGCGAAAAGTAATTCTTTTTAATTATTATTTGCGTAGAAGAACAACAAAATGTTAATAACTCTGATGTATCGGGCTAAAGATAAAATATAGCAGACGAGAAAAATGCAAGCAGGAAACTCAACCGAAGACGCTCGGAGCGCTAACGATTCTATAGTTTCGAAGGACGGAATTTCGAAGCAAACTTGGAGCTTTGTAACTTCGTTGGGTGTAACTGTGAGCATGTCTGCGGCAAAGTGGTAACTTTCCACGAAATGACGTTACAGGGGAACTGGACGATTTGAAGGACGACCGACCGCAACGACGACGGCGAAGAATCCTGCGCGTCTGCGTACAGTACACGTTTATCGTTCTATAAAAACCCACGTGCCAACCGAATAGGCGACACGTGGTGGATCCTGAAGAGAAGCATTAGGAGAGTAGCGCGACGAAAGCAGAGAAAGAATGTAAGTATGGAACGGTACTTGTTTAAAGCGACGGCGAAATGGTGCGAAACGTGCTTGAATTTAAAAGTTATAGAAGATAGAGGAAAAGGAGAAAGGGATGAAAAGTCCCGAGAATTAGAAAATGCAAAAAAAAAAAAAGACAAATACTAGAGATGTGTGAACTATTCGAATACGAATTTTTATAATTCGAATCCGAACTGTTCGAAAATTTTGAATTTAGATGGATTGGATACGAATCATATACATTGTTAATTTTATAAAATTATATTTCCCGTTAATAAGCAAAAATACGATCATGTTAGTTAGGTACATTCAGTGAATACATTCAGTATTATAACCACTCACTGACAAGGAAACGTTGGAACTGTCCCTCACCGATTTTCATGGGCTTTGGATATGTTTGAGAACAACGAAAAATAACAGACACGTATTTTTTTTAGCTTCGAAGCATGTTTAGGGGTCGAAACAATTCTTCGAAGAAATTCCATATATTTGATTATACGTGAATTTCACTGAAACCGTGAGGTATATAAAAAAATATTTTAGACAAAAGGTTACGGTATTAAGTGATTCTGTAATCGTGTATTTAGATTTTTTAATGTCATATTTTTTAATATACTCCATTCATGAATGTTATTTTTAAAAATTCCGAAATTTTTATAACAATCAAAATTATAGAGAATTTTGAGGCTATGTAGCTAATAGACCAAGAACATTTCAAATCCCTGTAGAACTGCTTCCGAAGTCATTCGAAACAAACGTGATTTGTGGTAGAATAGCCATAACTTGTTCATGGTGCAAGAAAATACTTGCATTACACATTTTTATCACGATCATCTTTGCGATTAATATGTATTATAAATATCATATATCCTTTTTTGTTTTTTATTTCTGGGGATGCTGGAGCTGTCTGTTTTACCGGCATTTTTTGTCGGCACGTAGCGTCGTATTAATTTGACAGAATAAAAATCCTTCTCCAGAATTGCAGTACATACATTAATGATTCGGGGGAACTTCGATTTTATATAGAAAACGAGAAAAAATTACGGAAGTACAGATTTCCTTATCCTACTCTTATCCCAATATGGCGTCTCGAGTTGCGGCGAACTGTCAGCTCGTCACAAGATGTATTTCATATAAGAGATATACCATTGGTACGAACGCGAAAACAAGTTCCCCCGAATTGCACAACAAGAAAAACAATAAACCCTCCAAATCAAGATTTGGAAGCGTAATATAAAAGTATAATGTCGATGTGCATCGTGCGTATGTGTGCGTGCAATGTAGCGTGCTATCCTTGTCTATATCTTTGTCTATACAAGGACAGATATAGTTCGCCGGTCTTCTTTACCGACGCCGATCGAGTTCGGCTACGGCTCCAGCATCCCCTTAAGTAATATAAAAGTACGTGTTAACTTATTTTCTTATTTTATTAGTATCTTGAAAACGCTTGTACACTGAAATCTACTTATTTTTCAATTTCCGTCGAAAAGAAAAAGAGTTTCTTCTAAAGGTATTTTTTTCTTTAGACTGTATACGAGGTCCGACAATAAAATTCGCGAGCTCATCACGGTAAAAGTGCTACATATCTCATTGCTGAATATCATTGTGATCACCTCTAAAGTACTCCCCTTGAGAAGCTATACACCGATGCCAACGTCTAGTCCACCTTTTAATGTAGCACTTTTACCGCGATAAGTTCGCGATCGTTATTGTCGGACCTCCTTATGTATTTAAAACGAATAAATTAAAAGATTGTAATCACTAATGACGTATTGTTCCATTATATGTCAAATATTATTTCATAAATACAATATACATTATATGTATATCTATGTAACTATATAGGAATCTATATTTTGTAATCTTAAATACGCAGAATACGTTAATGAGAATACCAGGTACAAACGTGAGATAGATATGCAACGCGGCGGCGCGTACTCTTATGGTGCGGCGCACATGACGCGGCATCTCTAACTTTATATATTTAAAAAATGCGATTTTAGAAATTACTTTTATTATATATGGTTGGAATCGGCATAAAATTCTCTATAATTTGGTCCTTATAAAAATTTCAAAGAATTTAAAAAAAATAACATTCAAGATTGGGGATATATTAAAAAACTTGCACGTTGCTTCTTCCTCATTACAGATCGCTACCATTGCTCCTATTTTATTTCGCTCACAAAGCTCCTTTTATGAGAAAACTTATATTTTATTCGATGCATAATTATTAGTATTTATTAGTTTAACTTCCTCATAGAGGAAGCTTTATGAGCAAAATAAAATAGGAGCAATGGTAGCGATCTATAATGATGGAAGAACCAATGTGCAAGTTTCTAATTTGTACACTTTTTTTAATTTTAAATTTAATCTTTTTATGAATTGATATAAGGGTTAGCTTAATAGCACAAGTGGGGTTTTACAATCGACGCAAATCGATGTTGACTTTGGGACTTTGAGAGTTCAGGCTACATGGTCCATATATGGACTTCGCATATGGACCTTTAATCGCGTATAAAAGCTGGGTCTAATCAATCAAATTTTAAAGAATTATATACGAAATAGAGGTAGAAAAGACTGAAGAATATAATAGAATTATAAATAGCCCGATATCTCAAAATTGGCGGAAGTTAGAGCAACCACGAATATTTCTCAAAAAATTCAAAATTTTATAAAAGACAAACTCTTTTACCGATTATTGTCAAATTCAATATCAACCTTTTGATACTCTATATAAAATTACATGTATAACTTATACATGTAACTTTTTAAGCAGAAATCGGTAACTCCTTCACCGATTCTCGCCAAATTCAATATCTTCCTTAAAAATGATATTCTATCCATCAAATAACTTACACATTTTTTAAGCAGAAATCGGTAACCCTTTCACCGATCCTCGCATAATTCAAAACAATCTTCCTTTAATGATACTCTGTATAAAATTACATGTACATATACACTTTTTAAGCAGAAATCAGTAATCCTCTGTATACTCTGATACTCTGTATAAAATTACATGTACATATACACTTTTTAAGCAGAAATCAGTAATCCTTTCACCGATTCTCGCCAAATTTAGTAACAATCTTTCTTTAATGATCGATACTCTATCCATCAAATAACTTAGGGTAAACCGAGGCGAATCAGATCACAGGACGAATCAGATCAATATAAGTTTCAAGACAGTTTTTGTTAGTGTTTTGTTTCAAATAAGCTGTTTTGTCGAGCTAATTACTAATTACTAATTAGCACGATAAAACAGCTCGTTTGAAACAAAACACTAACAAAAACTGTCTTAAAACTTATATTGATCCGATTCGCCTCGGTCTACCTTATATTTTTTACATTTTTTAGGCAGAAATCGGTAACCCTTTCACCGATCCTTGCTAAATTCAAAACAACCTTTTTTTAATGATACTTTATATAAGATTACATGCATAACTTATACACTTTTTAGACAAAAATTGGTAACCCCTTCACCGATCCTTGCCAAATTCAACTCCAATCTACCTTTAATGATACTCTATCCTATAAAAAAAAATTAAGCTTGATATCTCAAAATTTGCGGAAATTAGAGTAATTATGTAGATTTTTTTACATAAAAATCGGTAATCCTTTTATTATTAGCAATTTTTCTAATTCTATTATATTCTTCAGTTTTTTCTACCCCTATTTCATATATAATTCTTTAAGATTTGGTTAATCAGTTCTTGAGTTATAGAAATTTCGGTAAATTTGGCACATACACACACACATACATACACATACATACAGACATTTTTTAAAATTGCCATTTTCCGACGATTTGAAACGTTCTGAACACATTGGGATCGAAAATTAAAAAACCAATTTTTTCTTTGGTCTTTTTTATCCCTATTTTGTATATAATTCTTTAAAATTTGATTGATTAGACCTAGCTTTATATGCGATCAAAGGTCCATATACGAGGTTTATGAAAACAAAGCTTTCTCTATGAGGAAGCAAAATAATATTTAAAAAATCTAAATACATAATTACAGAGATCACTTAATACCGTAACTTTTTTGTTTAAAACATTTTTTTTATATATCGCTATTCTAAAACATATCCAAAGCCCACCATAATCGGTGAGGGACAGTTCCAAACGTTTTCTTGTGAGCGGCATAGCAGTCAAAAAGTTTATTTCTAATTTTTGACATGCCCTGTGATCCTATCAAATTGTAAGTAAAAATTTGAATATGCGTAAAAAAATAGTAAGCTATAAAGTATTGATAATAAAATAAACTATATTATCTTATTTTAATTTCTATGTATGTAATTGGATAATGTTATTATATTAATATTACATTTTATTTTATTACATTAAATTATTTTATTTTTTACTGATATTACATTAAAGTACTTTATAAATTTGTCTATGATTTTTCGCTTAACTGTTTCACTTACTGCGACATTAAATAAAGCATATTTTATTACTTTTATATTAAATATTTAAATATGTTTTTGCTTTAAAAAGAATTTATATTATTTTTCCACATTAAAATATTCTCTTATTATTTATCTACGTGTTAAAATTTAATCTAATAATAATTATATTGTTAATTAAAAATTATATTTCAACGATTCGATTCAAAAGTATTTGATTCACTTCAATTCGAATGAAATTTTGTCGATTTGACATAAAAAATCCTTGATTCGCACATCCTTAACGAAGACTTTAGAAGAAAATGCGCACAAAAATTACGGCAAATTTTGAAAATAATGTAGAAAATATAGTGTATGACGATTTAAGGAAGTGTGAGGCGTAAACAAGTCGCGAAAAGTCGTAAATCTCGAACAGCCACGACACTTGACTCCCGTCAATTTCTCGTTCTGCGGTTTCACCCGCAGCTTCAACCTCCTCTTCAGTTCGGCGAGTGTGTTTTCGACAACAAACAGACTGGCTGGTTCGGCGGCGACGCATGCATCCGATCCAATATTCAAATGCAACAATGATTGAGCGTCACCGGCGGACCGAACGAATCCAGGTTTGCGCAGACGGTCGGAGGGGTGCGCATCTTTCGGTCCCTTATCACGCAACAGACAGACCCCGGGCTCGTGCGTCCCATTACATTGCGCGACCAGACGCAATTAAGCGGGAAATAGCGGTTATACCGACTCCCGCGACGGCGGAAGATCCTCTCTGAGAGGAGAAAGCAGGAGAAACGGAGGAAATTCTGTGCCAGCTGCAAGGAACGGTCCCCCGGTCTCTCTCCCCTCGTCAGCCGCGTTCTCTGCACGCTTCGTAGAGAGTGCGTAGACGCGCTCTGCTCCTGACGCGTGAAGCGCCCGCCGTCCCAATACCGTCCGTTTCCACTGCCTCCTGTCCGTCGCGCTCTGTCTCTATCTACTAGCTGATCGTTCCAACCCATTCCGGTCCCCTACCCTCCTCGCATATATCTTCCGACCGATATCTACTCAGATACGTCATTCGGAAAATTCGGGAAACAACGATTCGGTGTGTTTAACATGTAAAATTGCGTTAAACTGCAAATTGTAAATTGATTTCTGGAGATTACACGCGCATCGCGCGAATTATTAACGAGTTTACGAAAGCGTAATCCTGATTAAGATAGAATTTTTAGATGTGTCTGGAAAATCTGTGTCTAAAACAACAATTATATATAAAATATAACGTAACAGAGAGATATTTCACAAACATTGCTTGAAATAACTTTAAAGGTCAAATGATGAGACTTTGTATTAACTATCAACAAATGTATAATACGTAAGTGCAACTTTATGTTTCACGTCTTAATTAAATGATATTTTTTAAATAAACTTTGTTAATCTGGTTTTCAGTTTTTAATGAAACAGTTGCTATTTGTAATATCGCTTACAATTATCCGTCCATGCTCTTTTCTATCTTCTCCTCCTTATGCTTTGTCTGACCGACACACGGCATATCTACTGCCAGCTGCGGCTGACTATACACAGAGTCGCGCTACTCGATGGATATACCACGCTCGGAAAAATAAAACATGAAAGGTCGATCCCACGAGAATTTAACTAAAAAAGAAGGAACAGATTTTTTGTCTGCCCATTGCAAGCTAATTTTATGTTTTCAAGATCAGATATGTTACTAAAAAGATACTTTGCACCTTCAAATACACGAAAAACTTAAGTGGAAGTCCCATAAGTCATGTATACATAAGCGACAGATTTTCATAAAAACTGAAGTTTGCATTTGGGGCAAATAGTGACAGCCTGGGATAAATATAATGACAGCTTAAAGGACAAATAATGACATAATTACAACATACGTAGTTTTTTACCCCAAGCTATTCCTTATATATGCCTTACAGGACTTAAATTTTTCATATATTTGAAGATGAAAAACAAAAAATTTGATCTTGAAAACCTAAAATTAAGCCCCTTGCACAATAGGCGATAAGCGATAGCGATAGCGATAGCGACAGCGATAAAGTTGCCGACAAAGCTATACCTTTGTCGTCAACTTTGTCGCTGTCGTTATTGCTATCGCTATCGCTATCGCCTATTGTGCAAGGGGCTTTAGCTGCAGTGGGGAGAAAAAAATCCGTCGGCAAGTAATGGCAAGTAATGTATTATTTGACGATGTACTTAGCTTTCGATGATTCTTTTCGCTTTAATTTTGATTTATACTCTTTCTAAATTTTAATAAAAGACTTTAAATAGCAGAAGAAGGAAGTTTGGACAAAAGAATTATACACGTTTATAATTGTAATTATTCCAAAAAATACAAAAAAAAAGGTGAGATCAACAAGCAAAACAAATCTTTGGTTGCTCAGTTTTGTGTAAATTGACATGGTACCTACACATAACGTAATTTTTAAAATAAACTAGTTTTTTTTTTTTTTACTAAAAATCACAATTATTCTTTAACTTGCCTTGTGACAATTTCGCATTATCTAAGATAAATATTAGAAAAATTAAAAACATTAAGAAAGCTTTTTGGCTCTTTGTCAAGTTGTTTGTTATCTTTATAATATTCACAGAATGTATGTGGTCAGCTACAGATGGTTGCACAAAGTGCTTATTATAATTAATTTTCTTTAGAAGTTTAGATAGATATGTGGATTTTTTGTTTGTTTCTTTTTTATAATTTCTAACTACTGTAATAATAATCTACACAATTTAAAATAAAATTGCAAGACACAGCCGTAACTTATAGGAAAATATAATAATTTAACTTATAATGTAATAATTTTAAAACAGAAATTTAATTACCTATTTCAAACATTATAAACAAAGCACTTCATCTGTTACTGTGCATCTCACTTCACGTTCACTTAACATCGTATGTTTAGTAGGAAATACAACTACAAGAAAGAGAGAGAGGTTGTCATTATTTTCCCTGCAAAAATGATTACTGCTAGCTCCAGAAGCTACTTTTTTTTTAAAACGTTACTGAGAGAAACTGAGTCGATATACAAGTATAAGAATTAGATCAAAATAAAGCAAAAATGCATCGTACGATGCTAAATACGCTAAATTTCATTTAAGTGTTTAGAAATCAAGAAAATATAGCTTGAAACATCAGAAACAAATCCAGGTTTTGCCTCGTAAAACGGAGTCAAAATTTTATGCTTCTTTGATAGCTATATTTAGCTTAGCTGTTTCACCGCCTTCTCAGAAGATGGTTAGGTGCAGAACATTGTTTATGTTGATGGTCGTGATGGTACGAACGCGAAAAAGAGGAGAAATTAAAATTGGCACTATTTGTCCCCCGTCACGTCACTATATGCCCCTTTCTTCCTTATACCATTATAACAAACAAATAAAAATCATCTTTCAAAAAGTTACAAGTAATAAATACAACTCAAAATCCGAAATCAAATCTTTGTTTCTGAACTGTTATCGTATAAATACTATAAAGTACAGTCGTTAAAATTTAATTATGTCTGAAAATTTTACACCCTCATCGCTGTTCTCCTTGTTGTGGCTAGTAAAAAGCAAACTTACTAATAAAAAGGAAAAATCAACCGAATTTCCACGATCGTCCCAGTGTCGGAAAGGCGAGAGAGAGAACGAGAGAGAGGAGAAAGGGGCCGGCGGAGCAAGGAAAATCTAGGGTGACGATATTGGCAATTTCGCTGTCGCATTTTCATTTCGCCTCGCACTAACATCGTGAGCTACGAATTTTCGTGGCTCCCCTTCGCGGCTGAACGGAAGGGCGGTTTAGAAAAGGGGACGGAAGGGAGAAGACGCGAAGGGGAGGGGATAGTGAAAACAGATTTCCCCGAGTGTCGTTCGTGCTTCCTGCACGAATTTCCATAGACGTAATCGCGTGAAGATCGAGACTGATGCGTTTCCACGGCGACTCCTTCTTGCTATCTTTCGCGAATACAGAAATTTCGCGCGAATAAAGATTTTGAGAGTTTGACGTTACGTATTTGAAAATATATGCGTGAAGTTCTCGCGCAAACATTTTTTATTAAACTTCTTACTTCAGGTTTCAAGTGTAAAAACCCGCTATTCGGGAAACATTGTAATATACATAGGTAAGTGTATAAACATTAAAGTGGGATTTTTAATGTTTTAAGTTTTTTTAATTATTTTTATATTTCTTATCATTATCAATCTTCCTTAAATGTAGTTTAGTTCAAATTTAGTGCGACAAAATTTCTATTTGATGAAATTTAATTCTATTTGTTAATAATTGCCAAATTATATCAAAAGATTTATTTTATCTAAATAGAGATATCATAAATTTTTCTTAAAAAAACACGAGATACGTGTGTTATGAAATGTGCATTGTATAATTCTAGAAACGTAAGAAAATATTTAACGATGTTTGTACAACTCGTTATTTGCAAAGCACTCCTTACTGCCGCTTTTGGAGAGGAGCGAAGACTTCCGGCGCGGAATTAAAGTTGCAGCGAGTACGGCTCTCAACAACCGGCGCGCGAAAAGCGGATGATAAGTGTGAAGAGTAGCCGGATATATCTGCACACATGGAATTAGAGCCAGAGTTATATGCTCCCAGTCAGTGGCAAATCGATCGAAATATCTCTGTTTCGTTAATAATCTTTCGCGCACTCTGAATCATAAAGTATTAGTCGTGTCTTTTTAGTCAATTTTAAAATAAAGAAACGAAAAATAGGTATTGAATAGTTATTAATACGTTCATGTTCACGTTGAAGATCAGGATCATTATATAAATACAATCGAAAAATCTTGAGAAGTATACCGAATCACTTCCTATCCCAAATAAATATATTTAGGTTGGATACAAAGGATGCTCAGAGAATTTCGCGGATTTAACGAACCGCGCAAAATCGCGCATTATATTTAATCGGTGTGTGTTTAAAAAAAAAATGCGATGCCGATACATATATAATTTGGATCTCGATAATTTTATGCAATATGCGTGCGCTACCCCCTTCGCCGTTCTCTCATATGTAGCGAGCGCGCGGCGGGCAGGGTTTCGGGGCGGATTTCAGCGGCCGTCTGTCCTCCGCTCCCCTTCCCCCTTGTTTCACGGCGATGCGAGCGCGCGTTAATTCCCATTCGTTGCGCGTTTACATTATTATTAAAGCGCGTTTACACGGTCGGCTGCGTCGACGCCGCCACCGTAGAATTTTAATCCGCGATTCTGCGCCGCGACGCCGAAAAACGCGACTATTAATCTTACAGCGATCGCTTCGGCGTATTTAATTCTCCACCATGCTTCATATCGGTTTATTACGTGAATAACGTAAGTTTATTGTGTTTTATCCCGGATCAATATATTTTAAATATGACTCGCGTATCAAAAAATGATGTTGTATTGCTTCAGCAAATATTCGAAACAAAATTTTTTAATTATGCATGGTGCGCGATTACATTCATGAAACATATGCTTATTATAAGTTTATTCACAATCATTATAAAGTTTAATCACACATTCTTAATTTTCCGAAGATGGTCGAAGACATTTAAAGTTAATTAGAATTAGACGTTCACGAGATTTTTATTTTTGCTGTGGCGAATTGTCACGTCTGCGGATACTCATGAGCAAATCGAATGACCATTACATGAAAATTACATTGATTATGTGTGTGTTGTATAAATTAATTATTGAAAGTTATACGAAATTTCACGTTAATTATTAACGGATTTATGTAAATGTGATTTTGTGCACAATGCTTATTTGAAATAATTATTGATAACTCAATGATATTTATATCTATATTTTTATCTCACGTTATGCGTCACATTATTTAAAGTAAATTGTTTATTTAAGTTATAATAACAACAGCAAATTAATATATATTTTTCAAATATTTTGTGCTTTCAATTATTGTTAACAGTTCCTGAAATTATCTGTAACAAAATAGGGCAATTATTCTTATACGACGTGAATAAATGATCGAAGATGATGCGAGAAATAATATAATTAATACAGCGGACGAAACACTCGAGCAATTACATAACAAATTGCTGCAGACTGCGCGAATGCGATAAACAACATCTCTACGTCGCGAGATGTTATTTGTAAAATAAAATAGCTAATTCAGAACGCGCTAATTAATTATGCTCGAAACAACGGGGGTTGTTTAGTTATAGTGCGCAAAATCGCAAATAACTCGATTGATGAATTTATTAATTCGATAAATTGAATATCCCGTTTCCGAGTCTCTCTCTCTCTCTCTCTCTCTCTCTCTTTCTCTCTTTCTCTCTCTCTCTTTCTTGTCGAAATGTTCTCGTCGAAAATTATCTTTGCCGGAACGGTCGTTACATATTCGCTGGTAATTGTTATCGCAAAGGATAACTGCAACACTAGTCCGTTCCCTATGCCAGTCAAGAACCGATTTGATGCGTACAACACGCATTCCAAATCAATAAAAAAAAAATATGTTCCAGCATAATTATTACTTTCGCATATTCAATTTTTACGCAAATATTTAATATAACAATACGTGCACTTTTTAGAAAAGATCATGATGCGCAGTAAATAGTGATCAAAATCGAAAGATCCAAGAATCAATCCGACGAAACGGTGGAATCCTGGTGAAGAATCCCCCCTGACTGATCGGATTCCGCTCTTCTCCCCGAACAAATAAAAAGTTTGCTCGGTCGTTGGCACTTGGGAAGCTTCCCTAAGTCTGCACCTTAGTCTGCTTTAAGAGGCTCGTAAGCTCCGCACGCAGGTCGCCGACCTGAGCTTAATACGTACACTTATCACGCTGCAATGATCTTGTTAGCAACTTTCGTTCATCGGCGTCTGGAGGCGGAAAGGTGTGGAGAAGGGAGGGGGAAGGCTTTCGAGCTTAGAGACGCTATATTGGCTTTGGAAGCCTCAGAAAAGCTAGCTCACCTCGTTCCAGAGCAATGCAAACTTCGGCTCTTGAGAATGAGAACTGCTTTATTTGTGTCTTGTTTCGATGAAATGAATCGAACACAAACTCGAGCTAAGGCTCGATTCTTGAATTTATTCGTAAGAAAAACGTATGCGCAAATTCTGTTCTTACAGAAACATTGCAAGTTGATTGGTTAAAAGCCATGTGATAGCCAATCGACTTGCAATTTTTCTGTAAAAGTAGAATTTCTGCATACGTTTGTCTTGCGAATAAATTCAAGAATCAATGGCTCGATCAATTGTTCAGCGGAAATAATTTAAAAAATATACTATATACTAATATTTAAAAGAAAAGCGTATTCTTAAGAAAATATTCGGATGTCTTTGAAAAGATAAAAGAAATGAATTTTCTTATCTATTTCCTTAATTATTAAAAATTACGAGGCCTTTTCAGCCTCGTGATAAAACGCGAAGTTTTTCAGACGCTGACACATTATTATTTCACCTTCATTGCCTCCTCATCCATTTTTTCGATTTAGTCGAATGAATCGAAATGAGTTTTGTCTCGTGTTCACCGAATGAAATTGGTTAATTTAAAGTTTCTCACTTACCCACATCCTTCGAACCGCCCCATGTTCCCAGCTGGGCTTGACGGGCTAACCGGGACAAAGCGTCGACATAAACTCGCGACGCCGCCGCAGCTCCTGAAAAGGTAGCGACTATTAATTATGATCTTATTTCCGATTAAAATACATAGATTTATCTATTAATTTATATTGTCTATTTATAAATTCATCAATACACAATCAATTTTTCATTAATGTAAGAACGTTAAAGTGAACGCAAAGTTAAATAATGGAACAGTAAAGGTAATTATATAACAGAAAGAGGGCAACTTCATGTATGACCTCGACCTTGACATATGTTGTCTAGGACATGATCCTGAGTAACTTTTCCTTATAACTTAATTGTGTTGGCCATTACTTATTTAAAAGTTATAAACAAAAAAGTTTGAGACAAGTTTGTGTCAGTGCTAAAGGAAGTAATTTGCTGATATGTGTGCATAGACAATACACATGTAGGCGGGGGAGGGGCTACCGCCACTATTCGTCACTCTAAGAAAGAGAAAAATTACGTTCTAAAAGATAGAGTGAAATTGCACTCCATTTGAGTGAGGGAGGGCACTCTTTTCGAGTGCAGTACATCAATGTCCATAGGAGTGAATTATGTCACTCTACAATTTTGAGTGAAAAGTTTCACTCTGTTACAGTCACTTATCAGTCGATCTTTAGTGAACCATGATTCCTCGCATGATTCACTATAGCTTTAGAGTGAGATCCTATCACTCCTAAAGGTAGAACAGCCGCTCTAAAAATTTGAGTGAAAAACTCTTACCTTATATGAGTGCCCGTAAATTAGAGTGACAATGCTCTCTTTTGGAGTGACTATCGCAATCACTCTAATATATTAGTGCCGAAACTACTCTATGAAATTTAGGGTAAAAGTTTACAATAACTTACACAGCTCGGATTACTTTGACCTTGACATATGTTGTCAAGGACATAATACTGAGTAACTTTTCCTTATAACTTATTCGGCGGTCGCTTTTTATTAAAAAGTTATTAACAAAAAAAAGTTTGGCGACCTTACCGATTTCAATGACCTTGATATATGTTGTCAAGGTCATGACCCCGAGTGACCTTCAGAAGGTTTTAGCCGTTGCTCGTTATTCGTTAAAAAGTTATTAACAAAAAAAGTTTGGAAAATACGTAGGTTAGATGACGCGCTTTACAAGTATTTAACTGTTTAAAGCGCGTCACTAATCTACATAGGTTAGATGACGCGCTTTAACAGTATTTAATTGTTTAAAGCGCGTCAACTAACCCATGCGTAAACTATTTCAGGGCTACCGCACCTCCCCCGAAAGCAGGAAGGGGTGTGCGTGAACCTCGGTTCGCGTGAAAAGTATATGCGTGAACTATTTCGGGGCTACCGCACCTCCCCCGAAAGCGGGGGGGGGGTGTGGTTGAACCTCGGTTCGCGTGAAAAGTGTATGCGTGAACTATTTCGGAGCTATCGCTCCTCCCCCGAAAGCAGGGGGGGGTGTGGGTGAACCTCGGTTCGCGTGAAAAGCGTATGCGTGAACTATTTCGACATATATATTAGTCATTTATGCCTTCCAATACTCAAAATAGCTGCTATATTTTTCAAACTTTTTTTGTTTGTAACTTTTTAATAAGCAGCGACCGCCGACTAAGTTATAAGGAAAAGTTACTCAGTATTATGTCCTTGACAACATATGTCAAGGTCAAAGTAATCCGAGCTGTGTAAGTTATTGTAAACTTTTACCAAATTTAGAGAATAGTGAGCAATAAATTTGGGACCAGGATAAGAACATTCAATTCGAGGATTATTTTAATAACAAACTGGTACAACAACTAATTTGTTTAATATACTTTACTCTTTGGTCATTTTTAATAAATTAAAAATGTTTCGTGAGCAATAAATTCCAAAATAAAGTATTTTACGAATATTTGACTGAAGAAACAATTCAATGTTAAACTTATATGTCATATGTTAGATTTGTATATTGATATGTTATACTTATATGTTAGATTAATTTTTTACTTTTGATCATTTTGCTCTTATGCGGTTACGGTAATCGGGTACATTTAATTATATTATATAATCATTTAATATTTTCGATATCTCTTTGCAGTATTTTAAAACATAAAATTAGCAAAAAGTTCTGGTAAAATATCGGCTTTTTGTTTACGATATTCTATATACATGTTTCTCAGGAATGGGGGTACTAATATGGTCCTCACTTTTAATAAATTTCCTGTGAATGGATATAGGAGCACTAAATTCGGGAACTGAAGTAATAAATTAGCACTTAATTGTGCCGTATACCCGAACTTTTCTTTAATGATGGGGATGCTAGGTTCACAGAGGTTAACATTAGAAAGTTGTTACCTCAACTGTAGATAGGAATTTTAAGTATTTTGTAATACCAGCAAGGCGGATTCAACGCGAGCAAACTGGTGTTTGCAAAGAACACGAGTAAAGAAAAACTAAAAAACATGCACACGCGTTTCTTTCTCTGTATTCGATACAAGAGATGGGCTGTATTCGATGGGCAAGATTCACTCTCCGAAGCGATCGCGCCAATATAATAAAAAGACCAAATGAGCCACTCGCGGTTATTAATGAAAAACGATTCCTCTTCAGGCCGGCCCTCGTTAGAGGTTATGGAGCAGAAAAATTGGGACAATCCGGGAAAGAAGTGGCAGGAAAGGCGAGCGGTGGCAGAGTGAAGCCGGGAGCGGAGAGTGGTATATATAATATCGGTGGAAATTGTGTGTTTCACCCCCGCGGGCAAATCCCTCATAAATAGCGGGCTTGTACGCTACCTAACAAACTTAAAGGACGAAAAAAAGGCGGAAAAAGAGGGGGGTGAATGACAAAGGAGAGGAAGGGACTGGTCGGACAAGGAACGTGCTGTATCTCTGGAGAAACAAACTTGCAGGGAGGCCGTAGAGTCGTTTTATGGGCCGTGTCTTCCTGCTGCGATCATCCCTCTTTGTTCCCAGCCCCTCCTCACCCTCTCAAGAAATCGAGCCGTGCTCGAAATGCGTTTGTTGTTTCATTAAAGCCTGGCAAGAATTCTACTGATTCCCGGAGCGCGAACGGCTACGACGTGTCTGTAAGAGTCTCGAAATTAATCTAAACACATCTGTAGAAGTACATTTAAATTCTTAAAATATAATTTTTAACATATTAAGATTTAAATTCTTCCTAAAAATATTATAAACACAGTTTTATTCCGATACATTTTACTTGCGTATATTTTTAGGACTTTTATGTTTATGACAGTCCTAAAAAATTCAGAATACACATCTAACGAAACAAATCTGATGCAAAAAATGAATAATATCGTGATTTTATTTGCGTTTCGGAGAGAACGCCTGTTGTCCTCAATTAAAATTCTTAAAACAGAAAATTCTACGTTCTTTCGCGTGGCTAAATGTTAAGTTTCCTCTAAGGTAGATCGCAAGTACAAGGGACGGCAGGGGGCAGAGAGGAGGATGCAGAGGAGGATGCAGAGGAGGGTGCAGAGGAGGGTGCAGAGTTGCAGAGAGTGAATTTATGCTTCATTCGTACACGTTAGGTATACACGAGGAAGAAACAAGTGGAGCGTAAATTATGGCACTCTTGAAGCTCGTTCCCCCTTCTCTCCCTTGTCGCCCCCCTCCTCCTTCTACCCGTCTACCGACCTCAAGTACAACGGTCGTTTCTAGAGGGCGGCTTTTATTTATTGTTTCATGCTACTGCAACACGCCATTCTTTGGTGCGAGCAATTTTATTTAAAAATTATATCATGCATAATACTCCCTTTTTTCTGTTCCGCGGTTTTTTAAACTGAGATCATTTAGTGTATTTTCTTCATCCCCACGATAATTGAGGTTTCCGTAAAAGTCTGCGTGCGTACGTTAAAAAACGTTAAATTCAAGAGCATATTACGTCATTAATTTAAAATTAAAATTTCCTTGGAAATTGTTTCAAAATTTCTGAGTCACGAATAATTGAAATAAAAAAAATCGCGATTTAAACTTCAGGAATAAACATAAAAACAAACACCATCTTCCTTGTTATTCATAATTATATATGTTGTATTTATCACCCACGCACACGTTATCATGTTATATTTATCACAATTACAATTGTAATAAAATATCCAAATAGAATAATAATAACAGAATGTGTCCGGTTCACAGTTTCGTCTGGCAATAATTTCGCCGCGAGGACTGTACTTCATATCCAAGTTCTACGATACAGAATTTTGCGACGACATCGAAACTCGCACGTCGACAGCTGTCGCCACCATTTTTCGCGTATGTTTCGTTGCAGCCTCCAGCGAGACATACGTGAACCAAAAAATAGAGCAAAAAAGAAAAATACGATTTCCCTTGTAGCCGTTTCGTCTTTTCTATTTTTTTTTGTTTTTATTGCGGGACAAAGTCTGCGAGGAAATTTCACGGCACGGGGATTTAACTGTAGTTTCCCACATTGTCAACTTCAATCATCGTTAATTATTTTTATTACCCATTTTCCTTTGATGTTCCGCGAATAAACTTCTTAAGTAGATTGGAAACACATTTTTCGTGAAATTTCCACGAAATTTTTAATTTGTTAATTATTAAAATTCTTAATTTGTAGAAAATCAGTTCTGTCTTCGTCAATTCTCTCGTTTACATTATTTAAATATATCTACTATTAAATTTGAATATGCAAAAAATATATAAATATCAAAATACAGATTAAGCATATGTAAGATTAAGTTGTCTAAATCTCCACAGATGTTAAATAAATATTATAGTTCCATAGGTATCCTAAAGCTTATATTTGTATAATATGTAAAATTATTCCATACGTAGGGGAGACCGGGGCTCGTTGGCACCGTTTTCACAATTTCGGCATTTAAGTTTTTATACAACTAATTATCATGATTAAACAGTACTAATATAATAGAGAGACCCTTTATCTACATTTTCATGCCAGGAACGCGCCTGTATACTGTATAGTTTCTTTGTAATAAGTGAAATATGAACATGCTGCATTAAAGCCAATTTACCCCGATAGTAGGGTAAGTTGGCTATGCGACAAAAGTCCATGTTAAATTAATGAAAACGTAATAGAAACACCAAACGGGTAACAGATACGTACTTCTTGATAAAGATTGTATCTTTTAAAGTTCTTTTGTAATGGTCGAATAGCAAAATGCTGTTGCAGAAAAACAATTGTAAACTATTTTAGATGCAGCTTTCTTCAACATAAAAATATTAATATACATATATATCTAACTTTTATCAGCATTGTAGGTAGCGAATCACATACACAGATCTTACGCGCGCGGCAACAACAAGTCAAGCTAAGCCTTGATATGAGTCAACATACCCCATCCCTATATACGTTTGATTTCAGTCATTTTATTACAATAAATTACTGTTGTTCCTCAAAATAACATGTCGTATAGTAACAGAAACGTTTCTTTTAACTAATGATACGTCACTTTGATTTACTTCTCAAGCTGAAGAACATTAATACGATATTTTGAAACGCTCGAAAATTTACTTGCCACCTCTTGAATCAGAATTTTCTCTTTTTTTATTGTAATACTTGTTTGATTAAAATAAAACTTTGGGAAAAGTACCTATGTCATATAAGAGATATTTTGTGATAACTTTTCCATTGTTTTTTTCGCTATAAATACATAAACGGAACACATTGCCAACTTGCCTCTTGTGCCAACGAGCCCCGGTCTCCCCTACACCCGCAATTATTATTTTTGTTTCACGGAAAATCCTGCGTCGGAATTTCCTCACGCAAATATTCTGTGTTCCAAGTACCTCAGGTAGCAGGGTATTATGAAAACGCCGACTATCGAACATCGCGGAACACGCGGTATAATCGTAAGCAGAAATATCCAGCGCTTCGCACTCCCCTTATCACTCGGGAATGCGTAAACTGTTTGGAACATAACCGGGCGATGGTAGTGGTGATAGTGGAAATGCTGATTCGCCCACCTCCTTGTTTGCGGCTGTTCCGGCAACCCCCGAGCGACTCTGGGGATTGGAAATTGGAAGCAGGCCGAGTTCGTCATCGGCAACGGACCCCATTGTCCGCCGGTCATCCCTCGTCTTCCCCCAACTGTCGGCAAACTTCGGACTGTTCTGTATCAACCCTTCACCGCATCCAGCCCGTCTCGGAGACATCTCGATATCGATATACATGTATATCGGGTTATATCAGGTTCGAAGGGAGCCCGCACTCGCTTTCGCCGGATGGGAATTCAAGACGCAAGGCTATACTGTTCATATCTTCAGATATGAACAGTATTGGATATTCAGAGTCTTGGACATTTTCCAGAGAAATTGAGAAATTGAGAATTCAGAATATTCACAGCTTCAAACATTTCGTAACTTAATTATCGGCATCTTAAAACAATAAAAATTAGAATTTCGAGAATATGACATTTCGAATTTTTTCAAAGACGAGTCATATTCAAAAAGATAAATTTCTTCTTATTACAAAATTTAAATTTACTTTCCTTAATGTTAAAATTAATATTTTTAGGCTCGTGAAAAAATCAATTTGATATTTTCCGAACGTCCAACGAGACGAATAGAAGCAACTCCGAAATGCTCAACGCGTAATTAAGGAGCTGCTTTGAAGGACAGCTTCTTAGCTCGGTGCGTCGTTTATCAACGCGGCGAGCTTGCGAGCTTGCTTAGAAGGTACAGAGATAATAAATGAACGGCGGGAGTTTCTAAGCGGCTTAATTGCTTATGAGGGTGTTCACCAGGGCTCTCAGACTGTCTTCGCCAAACGCAACAGGCGCGAGTGAACACCATCAAGATTTCGCGCGGTATTAATGTAGATTAATGGAAAACTTGGTTGTCGTTTTGGCTGCAACTTTTCCTATTTCTTCGCCAACAGTTCTCACGAGATATCGGCGATTATTAATGGACCCACTGACTTTCGCGTTTATTTATTTTTACAAGATTTCTACTTAAATGGATCTTTTACCTATATTATAAATTTGAGAAAACTTTTATTCTTATTCTATATACAGGTACGATATAATTTTTAAAACGTAGCAGTAAATTCACGAATCTCATTATTGATGTCTAAAAAAAATCTTTTGATAAGAAAACTAGTTTAAATGAGAAAATCCAAAAAAAGATTTCTGTCGTTGTCTTACATCTTGTTGCTGCATACAATGCTTATATGTTACTCAGAAATGTGGAAGACAAAAAATTTGTCTACTTTTCGAAAGAATTAAATAAAATAAATAATCGTAGCGCTATTAAAAATCTATTAAACGACGTACATAATATATAAATAAACATAAATAAATAATGTAAAATAATGTAAGCATGTCTCTATAACATAAATGTACGATCTTCTTCGTGACCATCCACTTCTTCGTCCCTTATTTCTTATTTCCTACATTCGCACCCTCTTAAGACAGACGAGAGTCCTTAGCAAGCGCCGTAAATGTCCTTTCACCCTCGCTATCCTCGCGGTGCGGCGGTGTCCCGAGGGATAGTTTTAATATGAGTCTCGTGGTACTTAACGACACCAACGTCGCCGCCATGGCCGGATGCCTTAATGTCGGAAAATGCAATAGAATGATGAAGAGAGAGCGGCAACCCCCAAATTCCAGCCTAGCTCTTTACCTCGCAACCGATCCGATCGAGCATGTGGGGCATTCCATGCGAAGTGATCCAGCCCAAAAAAAAATGTTTTTTTTGATTGTGCTGAAATTTGCACAATCTATTGCCCTATTGACCATAATTATCCACACCAATTTTTTAGACATTTGTCCAACGCGTTGTCTACTTACAGGGGTTTAAAGTTTCGGCGTTGAGGCCGTCATGTTAAACTTCACACATCGATAATTTGTCGTAAACATTACCGATTTTAAATAATGACCAGTGATTTTTCAAGTATTTTTTACACCCTTTCGAGATATATTATGCATTATTAATAAAAAAGGTTAATTAATTGATATTTTTCAACATTAATAATAAATTCAAATTTTTCTTTAAGATCGGCATCTTTGATTTCAATAAAAAAAATGCCAAAAAAAAGAAGAAAATGTTGTCAACAAAAAAGTATAGGAAGTCCAAGATGGAGAAATCACTCCTTAGTAAGTTACAATTCATTCTGTGTGCGAACTCATGATCCGTGCCGCCCGCGCCGCCGCGGCGGGCCCCGCCGGCGGCACGGATCATGAGTTCGCACACAGAATGAATTGTAACTTACTAATTGTAAGGAGTGATTTCTCCATCTTGGACTTCCTATACTTTTTTGTTGACATTTTCTTCTTTTTTTTGGCATTTTTTTAATTAAAATCAAAGATGCCGATTTTAAAGAAAAATTTGAATTTATTATTAATGTTGAAAAATATCAATTAATTAACCTTTTTTATTAATAATGTGATAGGGAGATTACTCCACTCCCGCGTTTCTAAACGCGTATTCCCGGTTCTGCGCTCGTCGCGGTCTTCCGCAATGCATGTATTCCGATAACGGAACTACCTTCGTCGGGGCAGACCGAGAAATGCAGCGAGCGTACAAATCCGCCGTTCAAGACCCAAATTTTCTAAATTTAACCGCGTCAGATAACATTACGTGGAATTTCCTCCCTCCTTCAGCCCCGCATTTCGGCGGGCTATGGGAGGCGGGCGTGCGGAGTGTCAAAACTCATTTGCGTCGCGTCTTAGGGACTCACACTTTAACCTTCGAAGAATTTTCGACCTTATTGTGTAGAATCGAAGCGTGTTTGAACTCTCGACCGATCGCTCCTCTCGCCGACACCCTCGATGACTACGAGTGTCTCACCCCCGGTCATTTTTTGGTCGGATCCGCTCTCACGGTCAACCCGGAACCATCTTTGCTCGATCTAAACGAGAATCGTTTGTCGCGATGGCAATTAGTCCGACACATTACCGAAAAATTCTGGAAAATGTGGAGTAACGACTACGTGAACACTCTACAACAACGAGCAAAATGGCGAACGGTCAAACCGCCGATCGGTCTCGGACAACTCGTCCTCTTGCGCAATCCCACGTTGCCCCCGTGCAAATGGGAGCTCGGCCGCATAACGCAATGCCATCCCGGGCCCGACGGTCTCACGCGCGTAGTGACCGTGAAAACGGCCACTTCCGAATACCAAAGGCCCATCGTAAAATTATGCGTTTTACCGGTCAACAACGAGGCGACGAGCAATTAATCATACTTCTTGCGTCAATGCGAGACGCGCGTTAGATCTAAGTATTATATTCTAAGCTAGTTTAAGCAATTCGTCTATGTTACTCCACGGCGGGCGGCGTTGCCTCATTAATTTTCTGTATGTCTCTGTAAACTTCTCGCGCTGATGTTTTATGGTTTTCTATTATCACGCATTATTTCGAAACTATCGTTCCGAGGCGGGCGGTATGTTCGAGATCCGTCGAACTTTTCTACGCGAAACATCGGCGCGAAAACATTATTATATTTGACATCGAGAAATACCGATGTTTATGTTGTTCGAGCTCGGTCGAACTTGTGCGAAATATACGTTCCCCGCGATCCCCGCGCCCTCGAAGCCCATCGATCGCGATCACGCGTTACGAGAGTGCTCCCTTATTTGTCGGAGCACGGAAACGGCTGTTTTGACGCGTGATGTGACCATACGGACGAATAGCGATTCAGCTCTCATCGCGCGTTCGTTCCGGAAAAAACAACCCTCTTGAGTAAACGGCGAATTCGCTCGCCGGACAGTCAGTCGTGGCTGAGGATTCCTAGCCTCAAGTCTTGAGCTAGAACTCATAGCAAAAGTCGTCGCGTATCAATCCTCGTCTAAAGACATCACGGCTCTCTTTCGCTGAAATCACAGCTTGAATCGCTACTCGCTCGTTCGTCTGAAAGTGCGGATCAACGTTACTTATAATTTAAGTGTGCTACTTAGCGAGGGGTCCGAAAACTTCCGGTCGTGCTCCGTTCGCGATCGTTCGTCTGCCGCGCGCTCAAGATTTCCGCTCGACGCGTACAAGATCTCCGCTACGCGAGAGGCTTCAATGCAAGAAGCTGAGACAAGATTTCCGTTCGCGATATCTGGCAGAAAAGTACGAACGACTCAGAAGATTTCCGAAGCCGCGGTGCACGATCCGTTGTTCCCCCTCGAGTCTTTTCCGTTCTTGAAATAAAGACTATATATTTCTTTGTGCAATCTGTGTTACGAGTGCTTTAATCCTCCTTCCTCCCGCGAATTTACAACTCGCGTTATCCACGCTTCTCGCTCAACTCTGAGCGGAATCCAGATTCAGGGCGACCGTCGTAAAGCGACGCCCGAACATTTTTTATGTTTTTTATTAATAATGCATAATATATCTCGAAAGGGTGTAAAAAATACTTAAAAAATCACTGGTCATTATTTAAAATCGGTAATGTTTACGATAAATTATCGATGTGTGAAGTTTAACATGATGGCCTCAACGCCGAAACTTTAAACCCCGTAAGTAGACAACGCGTTGGACAAATGTCTAAAAAATTGGTGTGGATAATTATGGTCAATAGGGCAATAGATTGTGTAAATTTCGGCACAATAAAAAAAAACATTTTTTTTGGGCTGGATCACTTCGCATGGAATGCCCCATGTACTATATGAACGCATCGCACATAACATCTAAGTCGTGTTATACTTATTTGAGATGTCATTAAGTTTTATCGTCGGTAACGCTAATTAATTAAAAAATTAAAAGCCTCTTCAAAGACATACCATATTGTAGGGTATGGGTTAACGAGCCTTTCTGTCGCCCTTAGTTTGAGATTCTAGTACAAAAAGACCAAAACTCTTTCTACATTTCTTCTATCTTTCTAGATACGTTGTATCAATGAAAATATCATTCTTAATTTTTAACATAATGGTTAGCTTATTTAAGTATTTTATTGTAGTGTATTACTACAGACTTCTAATATATTATTGGCCTGCTAACTCCTTCAATTTCGCTTAAAAAATGTTCTCCAGAAAGTATGTACAAAAATATTTCACTCTGCGTATGTGCATATAGTGAACGCAAGTGAACGTGCCATTTCCACATATGGCGGTATGTAAAGGCCGGTTTTCACACGCAATGATTGGTGGCGCCAGGCCGCGCCAGTCGACTAACTTGATACAAACTGGTGCTAGTAATGTGGCGTTTACTGGCGGTTATTGGCCAAAGCATATAACCTCAAATTTGGAGGTTATATGCTTGCTGTCATTTACTGTGTGTTTAATAAATGTTAAATATTTTCCATATTATACGCCAATCACTGTGTAAATACTTGTGAGTTTGCTAGTCGGTTCTGGCGCCAATGAATGCCAGTCAGTTGGCGCCACTAATCATTGCGTGTGAAAACCGGCCTTAACATCCTAACTTCACTCTAATTGAACCACCCATCTAAACTGTGTACTGTCTTATGTGCTTTTATTATTATAAAAGTCAAGTGCCATACCAGTAAAACGTATTATTTGTATTTATTTTATACATACGATTTTCAAACATTTATACATAAGGAGTTAGCAGTCTAGTAATATACAGGGTGTCTCATGACTTGAGGTTCATACATTAAAGGCGTGTTATTGAAGTCATTTAGAGTTGAAATTATTTAATAAACATATGTCCGTAAATGCTTCCTAACAGAACTACAACCATTGAAAACTGAATATTTAATGTGAATATTTGAAACATTTTTAAATAAATACCTAGCCTTGGACTACTTTCTTTGGGGGCATATAAAGTCAATAGTTTATGTAAAACAATCTCGCAATAGGGATGAACTTGTGAACAAAATTATAGATGCAGCAACGCAAATAAGAAATTCTCCTGGCATGGCGTAGGGCAAGACTTTATATTGAATCTGCAGGAGTTAATTTTGAACAGAATTGTAATACATTTTTAAATAAACAAGTAAAATTAAATGTCTTTTTTCTTTCCTTCTTCAAACATTCACCTCAACTTTCAATGGTTGTAGTTCTGTTAGGAAGCATTTATGGACATATGAATTTCAACTCTAAATGACTTCAATAACACGCTCTTAATGTAATGGACCTCGAGACGTGAGACACCCTATATAGAAGTCTGTATGTAGGATGTAGGTATTACACTCAAATATCGCAATTTCAATTAGCATAAAGAACAAGAAATGTGAAGTCTAGGAAATAACGATCAATAGATTAAGGGGTAAAGCCACTCTAGAATTTTTAAAAAATCGATATTTTTTTTTAAACGATGCTTTAAGGTCTTAGAAATAAAGTACACTTGGTTTCAAAGCTTGGGAAAATCTCTATTATCCCTTTTTCGTAATCCGTCTGCCGCCGCGTTCACATTTGTGAATGGTGAAACTGAAACTTTAAACGCGTTTTTCTCGAAATCGCTTTTTTAAAGTCGGGCGGAATCAGAACTCGAACACCTTTTATCCGATTGACTTGAAATTTTGAGTGAAACTTTACAATAACATTATCTTTAGAAGTACCTAGGGATTTTGCGATAAGTTGAACAAAACTTTTTTTATAAACAATTTTGTGCGACATTTTTTCGCGGTCGAGATCGTGATGACATCTATACTCAAGCCGCAAGGTGGAAGCACATAAAATTGCAGGAGCCATGAGCAGAATGCAGAAGCCATATGCGCATGCGCGATGGTATCTGTTAGAGCTCTTCAGATACCATAGCGCATGCGTATATGGCTCCTGCTTTCTGCTCATGGCTCCTGCAATTTTATGTGCTTCCACCTTTAGTCTATGGCTCATCTAGTTCGTTCGTCAGTCCGATTAATGGTCGCCTCCCGCGCAGTACCGTGTATCTGTCGTCACTAATAAATAGCATCGCTTACGTTTATCTAAAGAACCGTGTCCCGTTCAATTCCTATACTGTCCTTCCACTAACACTTACAAAAAATGATATTTCGCAATTCCCCTAGGTACTTCCATAGAAAAACTTATATATTTTTCAAAAATCTTTGAATTTTGGTTCCAGCTCAGAAATTATAGGAGCTTTGATTCCGCCCGTTGGACGCCTTCCGCAAAAAGGCACTTTGGAGCAATGGCTCTGGTGCCGCCATTTTGGCAATAAAAATAATTAATAAAAAATTTTTTTTTATACTTTAATATATAGATAATAAATAGAATTAAACCGATTTTTATTTATGATTATTGTATTTCTGAAAAAAATTATCAAAAATTGGTTTTTTTTTGGGACTCTAGAGTGGCGTTACCTCTTAAATTAAATTAATTCGAAGCAATGCGCAATTTCGGTATTTTAAGAATTGAAAGTGTTGAGGACGATTAGTTTTCGCGCTTCTCGAGCTTTCTCGCGGGGAATGCTGATACGAGGTCGGCACGAGGCGGGCCGGGATAGGCCAAACCACCCCTTTCTTATCACCTGTGCCCCTGCTCCGATTTCTGTCTCGAACAAGCTACCGGCGCGTGCACGTGTATATCATTCTTCTAGAATAAATTCGACTTTCATACCTAACGGTCTGATTTCTCTGTGCTACCCTATCTCTCGCAACCGTGCGTTCCCAGATTATCGCAACAGGTTATGGGCCCAGGACGTGTATCCACCTGAAATTATCTGGAAGGAGAGATTTAGGAAGTCCCGCGGAAAGATCGGGAAGACGCGCGCGGTAACAGATCTCCGCCGCGTGGCAGATCGACATCGCGATCGAGTCACGGCATTGTCTGCCATTTTTCTTGACCTCTCTCTCTTTCTTTGTGTCGTGCGAGTTGAGATCGACGATGGCAGAAGAAACGACGACGAGGAACATTACGAAACTCATCGGGAGTAATTATCAAACCTGGAAGTTTCAAGTGACCGCCCTGCTCATTGCGAACGGCGTTTACGACGTCATCTCAGGGAAGAGACGTGTGCCGGCAGATGCGGCAGATGCGGCGAGTCAAAGTGCACGCAAGCAATGGGTGAAAGACAACGCGAAGGCGATGGTCCTGATCTCCACATCCATCGGAGAATCGCAGCTCGAGTGCCTGTTGACGTGCACGAGCGCAAGACAAATGTGGGATCAGCTCAGCTCCATTCACGAGCAAAAATCCGCCTCGAACAAGCTCGTTCTTACCCAGCGCTTCCACGAGTACCGCATGTCCCGCAGTGACTCCGTCGTGCAGCACGTTGCCAAAGTCAGAAATATGGCTAGCGTTCTGAGTGACCTCGGAGAGAGGATTTCCGAAATATCGATAATGGCCAAAATTCTCGGAAGTCTCCCTCCAAAATATCACGCCCTGCAAACCGCGTGGGACAGCGTTGCTTCGAGCAGCCAAACGATTGATTACCTGCAGGAGAGATTAATCAAGGAAGAGAGCCGGCTCACGGCCGAAGAAGACCGCACCAGTGCGCTCACTGCCGCGAGTACCGACGGGAATCGCAAGTCGTCGGATTCCGGTGCGAAGGGGCAGCGGAGCAAGAAAAAAGGCCTCGAGTGTTTTTATTGCCGTAAGAAAGGTCATTTTGAGCGGAACTGCCGAAAGAAAAAGCAGGACGAAAACTTAGGCCGAGGCAAAAACAGTGCGCAAGAGGCCGCGTTTATTACTGTGTGTCCTTTGGCCGGAGGCGACGGACGGCGGAACGATCGAGCCTGTGGACCAACCCGTGAGCAGGTGAAGAAGTTATTGGATGAAGATCTAACGGAGGTTTGGATCACCGATAGTGGGGCGTCCAGACACATCACTTACAGACGTGATTGGTACAGTGATTTTCGTCCAACGAATAATGTTTCCGTATCGCTCGGTGACAACGGAGTATGTCAGGCATTAGGCTCAGGGACAATCTTCATCGAGAGACTTGTCGACGGCGTTTGGTGTGGCGGACGTATCGAGGATGTCCTCTGCGTGCCGCAAATGAAGAAGAACCTGTTCTCTGTGGGTGTTTGCACAACCAAGGGATTCGACGTATACTTCCAAAATAAACAAGTCACGTTTCTGAAGGAGATGATAGCGGCGAGATGATAGCGCAAGGCGTTAAGCAAAACAACGAAATCTACCGAATGTTCTTCAAAGTCACCTTCAAGGAAGAAGCGAACGCGTCGTCGACGAGCCTTCAGACCTGGCACGAGCGGCTGGGTCACGTCAACAAGCGGACGCTGAAAGAGATGGCCGAGAAAGGACTCGTCGAGGGGGTCAAACTCACGGGCGCCAAGGATTTCTTCTGTGAACCATGCCAGGCCGGGAAGTCGCACAGACTTCCGTTTCGCCCGCGGGAATCGGAGAGGGCGTCACAACCCGGTGAGCTCTTCCACTCCGACATTTGCGGTCCGATGTCCGTGGAATCCATTGGCGGTGCGAGATATTTTGCGACCTTCAAGGACGACGCCTCAGGTTTCAGGAAAGTATACTTTATAAAGCATAAATCCGATGTACTTGAATGTTTCAAAGAGCTCGAGAGTCTTGTGCTGAATCTATTCGGACGACCGATGAAGAAGCTTCGCACGGACAACGGCCGCGAATACTGCTCCAAGGAATTCAAACAGTACCAGGCGAAACGTGGCATCCAGTCGGAGTACACGGCGCCATACACACCGAAGCAGAATGAAAAGGCCAAGCGCGACAACCGGACGATCGTCGAAAGCGCTCGAACAATGCTCCACTCAAAAAAACTTCCCCTGACGTTATGGGCGGAGGCGGTGAACACGGCGGTCTACATTCTGAACAGGACTCCATGCGCCCAGACTTCAGGGACGACGCCATACGAGACTTGGACGGGCAAGGTGCCGAATTTATCTCATGTAAAGATCTTTGGGTCAGACGCATATGTTCATGTGCCCGGACAGCTCAGGACGAAGCTGCAACCAAAGGCGAAAAAGGTCATCCTCGTAGGTTACCAGGAGGGTACTAGAAATTATCGCCTTTTTGATCAAAGTACCAGGCGTGTTTCAGTTGCAAGAGATGTCACGTTCAATGAGGGGACGGCGCGCGCGATACCCTCAGCCAAGTAATCCGGAGACTTCGAGCCTGCGCTGCCAGTAAATAAGGACAAACGAGTCGACGGCGTTGGGATGGACGAACCAGCGGATGACGGAGAACCGGTGGATGAGATTCCCGCCGACCAGGCTCCTGGAGCACTGGAAGAAGAACCCCCGCTGCTTCGGGACCACCGTCAGCTCAGAGACAGGCAAAACATCCGACACCGGACAAGTTGGAAGTCAACGTCGTCGAAGTCAACGCGCCTGCGACATATCGAGAGGCGGTGACAGGCCCAGATGCACCAATGTGGACGAAGGAAATTGAGGATGAGCTGCAACCTCACCGGGATAACGGCACGTGGACTGTAATGCCTCGAGGTCAGGACCGACAACCCATTGATGCAAAATGGGTGTTCAAGGTTCAGCGGACGACAGCTGGAGACATCCGACGTTTCAAAGCGCGCCTGGTTGCTAGAGGATTCAGACAGAAGGAGGGGCTGGACTACACCAAAACTTTCTCGCCTGTCGTGCGATACGACTCGCTGCGTGTTTTGCTGGCCGTAGTCGCTGCAATGGACCTCGAGCTCGTCCAGTTTAACGTGAGGACGGCATTTCTCTACGGAGACCTTACCGAGGAGATACACATGGAGATACCGGAGGGTCTTGTCGTCAACGACGCCGGAAATCGGGTTTGTAAACTTAACAAATCACTATATGGTTTAAAACAAGCTTCTAGGTGCTGGAACAAGAAGTTTTCGGACTTCTTGAAGCGGTTTAACCTGGTGGAGAGCATCGCCGACCGTGCGTATTTTACGGTTATATCAAAGGGATTGCGGTCTACTTGGCACTGTACGTCGACGACGGACTGCTGGCTGCAAAATCCCGAGAAGTGCTCGACGCGATAATCTGTGCCCTGCGCGAAGCCTTCGAGATCACGCTTGGAGACGGGAGCGTCTTCGTCGGATTGCAGATCGAGCGAAACAGGCAAGATTGCACCATCTTTATCCACCAAGAAGCTTATGTTACGCGATTGATAAATAAATTTTTAATGACCGAGGCTAAAACCACGAGTGTACCCGCCGACCCGCATGCTCCGTTAATTCCGGCCGAAAGGGATGATTTTCCTTGCGTCGAAGTACCTTTTCGCGAAGCGGTTGGGTCGTTAATGTTTTTAGCCATGGTCTCGCGCCCTGACATTGCGTTTGCGGTGAACGCTGTCAGTCGTCATTTAAATCGGCATAACAATAGTCACTGGCAGGCTGTTAAGAGAATTTTCAGGTATCTGCTAGGAACGCCTAATCTAGGTATTATGTACGGAAACGGCGGGGGCGAGCTTCAGCTAGAAGGATACTCCGATGCAGATTATGCCAGTGATCTTGAGACCAGAAGGTCGACAACGGGATACGTTTTCATCCTGGCCGGCGCGGCGGGCCAGTGTCGTGGACATCCCAACGGCAGAAGCTCGTCACGCTCAGTACAACGGAAGCGGAATATGTCGCGGCCGCAGCCGCTGCGAAAGAAGCCGTATGGCTTCGAAGATTGTTAAGTGATCTCGGATGTCAGTGTCGAGATGCCACCACTCTTTTTGTCGATAATCAAAGCACGATCCGATTAGCAAAGAATCCCGAGTTTCATCAACGAACTAAGCACATTGACATCCGACATCATTATATTCGAGAAAGAGTTCATGAATCTGAACTCTATGTGAACTACATACCGACCGCTCTTCAGCGAGCGGACATTTTCACGAAACCTCTGCCGAAGGATCGTTTTAAAACTCTCGCATTAAGTATAGGGTTAACGAATCGCTCAAACGGCGGGAGTGTTGAGAACGATTAGTTTTCGCGCTTCTCGAGCTTTCTCGCGAGGAATGCTGACACGAGGTCGGCACGAGGCGGGCCGGGATAGGCCAAACCACCCCTCTCTTATCACCTGTGCCCCTCCTCCGATTTCTGTCTCGAACAAGCTACCGGCGCGTGCGCGTGTATATCATTCTTCTAGAATAAATTCGACTTTCATACCTATATAACGGTCTGATTTCTCTGTGCTATCCTATCTTTCGCAACCGTGCGTTCCCAGATTATCGCAACAGAAAGTATATAAAAAATAAAGTGTTCGCGTAACTATGGGCGCGGCAAGGGACCTACATAAAAGAGAGAAATTAATTTAAAAAAAGACGGGGAAGAGAGAGAAGGGAAAAAGGAAAAAATAATAGACGCCAAGCGGCGATCTGGTGACGCCGCCATTTTGCATTCCGGAAGTGAATACCGCGGCGGGCGATAATCGTGAATTAAGAGGCGCCGGCTAATCGACACACCCACCCTTTCAATTTCCACCCCTGGCTTGTAAAACAGCGCCCTCGCCGTGTCGCGAGAAGGAGGGACGAGAGTGAAAGAGAGAAGGAGGAAGAGGGAGCGTCTCCGGTGATTACGGTTTGACGAGTTGTTTGCATTTAGGAAGCCATCAACGCTTAATCGCATTCCTTCCCGCCTCGGGAAATTGCAGTTTTCGGTGACGAAAACGGTAAAGGGAAAGTAAGGGGGGCGAGAAAGGTGGAGAAGCGGTTACAACAACGCACTTTTATATTAGCCGGCCCCCGCGACGCGGCGTATAAAAAGTAGCGACGCGGAATTCCGCCGGCGCGATTGCATAGAAAACGCGGTGTAAAGTTTTAAATATTTTCGCCAGCGAGCGAATAAATTTTGCAAATAGCAGCATCGCATTACTCTTTTGCCTGAGCTTACAAGGGAATTCGACCCTCTCGCATTCCCTCTTTTTTTTAGCAAAATTCATGACAATAAATTGCAGCGACAGCGTCGAGCGCACCGTAATTATAAATCAAAATAATAGCAGAATAATCCA
Source organism: Temnothorax longispinosus (assembly GCF_030848805.1). NCBI lineage: Eukaryota > Metazoa > Arthropoda > Insecta > Hymenoptera > Formicidae > Temnothorax > Temnothorax longispinosus. The sequence continues at coordinate 11,824,830 of NC_092368.1, forward strand.
AATGGTGCAGCACGAGAATCTAAATTTTACGTCGAGTAATCCTTCTCGCGTCATCCAGTTCACCTGGCATAAATATCTCGCTTTTACCAGAGCATTCAGTATACCAAGAGAACGTACCGGTTAGAGGCTCTCATGAGCGGAATGCTTGGCGCGGAAATAAACCGCAGGGGTGAGAAAAAGACAGGACAGTCTTTCGAGAGGGAATAATGAAATTAGAAGCGTCTGCCACCCCGACCGCAACAAGAGACGGGGGAGGGGGAGGGGGAAGGGGGCAGTGAGTGAAAAGAGCAGGGGAAAACTGAAGGGAGGTTGCCCGGAAGCGTCGTCGGGGTTGAGCAAAAATAATTGAATCGCACAGCGTGGGGGCTGCACTGTCCAGAATAAAGTTTACGTTTCAACCACCCCTCTCCCCCTTTAGCAGCCACCGCTCTTCCCCCATTCCTATCGCTGTGTACTTTAACCGTGCCTTTACCTTTCCTCCGTCTCCCCTCTTCTTCTCTTTTCCTACGAGAGCGCGCAACCCCTCGACCGCCACCCTGTTGTCTCATATTTCCATTTTCCTTTTGGAATTTCCAAGAGGTGACCGCCCTTCGCTCCCTTCTGCACTAGCCCTCCCGTGCGATTCCCATGAGGTTGCAGTGGAATAATAAAGGAACGGAATGACTTTGAGATGGATGAGGGCCACTCCTTTGCACTTTTGCTTGTACATTGTTTTTGTTTTCGCGGTTTCTGACAGTATCAGCTATTTTCTCCGATAGCGCACACTATGAAATTCGGACAATTTTTTACCTTTAAGCAAATAAAATTTCTAACAAAATTAAAGCATGAGAATCGTCATGTATCTATATAATATATATGTAAAAGAAATATAGAAAAACCGAGAAATATTAAAAACTTAACGTGTAAAATATAAGGGAAAAAACGTAAAAAATTTCATTAATCTTAAAAACTACGAGATAATTATACTTTTCTGTTATTAATTCTTCCACATATTTTTCACACTTAGCATAGAAAGTTTCATTATTGTGTAGCTATTTTCGCGGAGATATCGGTTCTCGTGTAAATATAACTCCACGCTGCTTCGTCGCTTCACGAATCCGGGAGAGGGCAGAAATGAAGAAAGAATTGGAGATGATTTATGGGGTGCATGCAGATGCCGACGTAACAATATTATTGTAAACTTTGCGATTGCGGCATTGTTGAAGTGCCGGGAGGTGGGTCCATCGAGCAAACGCGCAAATAATGGAGGTAGCTCACGTTTATTTGCGCCCGTCTTCCTCACCAGGGGGATCGTATATTTTCACGAGCAGACACCCCGATACACGGAGAGTCGAAGAACGTGACGCGACTCCAAAAATGAGAAAAGAATGAGCAGCAGTCGCAGCCATGTTTTGTAACGTATCAAGAAGACCTCAAGTCATTATTGATATAATCAAAATATAATTCTGATAGGTAACCTAGACAATTGAGATTTCACATTCATGGAAATAATTATCGTGCGCGGGATAAATTATGAGAACCGTCATCAACCACTAAGATACCGAAGTAATCAGCGAACAAAATATATAATTAATGTAAATTAAAGACTTTATTTTCATTTCCTCTCGTTTCGTAATATTTGCATATTTCTGCGGTTTATAAAACGGAAGAAAGCCCACGGAAAGAAAAAATGGCGGCTATCTCGGAAGAAAGTTGTCGAAGGAAGTGGAGAAGATCGAAAAAACGCGCGATATCGCGAAGGATAATATTTAAGGATTATTCCGTCTAGAACGCCATTAATATTCCGATCCATTAATATCGCTCAGCCGGCAAATTGGATTAAAGGGAATCTATTTAAAGGGATATTAGAGGACCGTATCGCGGAGGGCCGGTCTTCCGTGATTTCTTTTCACTTCGCGGACGAACGAGAGATAAATCGAATTCCTCGAATAGATGACATTCATTATTAATATTAATGACCTTTCGTTCAACAACTCTGATTGTTGCAACCTTGTTTTCATTATTTATTACTGTAATTTTTGAATATTATATTGTAATTAGAACAAAATTAATCTCCATCTTCCTCTTTCGTCAGGAAAAATCACGTTGCAGCATTTCGTCGCAAAACCATGAACTGTTAGAACATCGATCGCAATTAGTACAAATAAATATAAAATCCGCTATTATTGCAAATTTTCTCGCGAGTTTCGTGGCGATGAACAATAATTGTGTGCGTGTAAAGTCGATACCTCTTGTAATTGATAGCGTGAGGGGAAAGTTTCTCACCTGAGCGCGACGATGTACAGAGCTATTAATTTCCGGAAAGAAATAAAAATAAACGTGTGTTCGCCACGCGCGTTAGAAGTGAAACTTCTGAAAGGCAAGGCTTTGCCATAACTTTTCTGAAATTAATACAAAAACAATACAACGGAATTAGTCACTCCACGCAGCCGCCCGCAACTCGAAAATGTGTTACACGCAGTTCTCACTATATCCGTCTCGCCAGTGCCGTACGCCTGATCGAATTTACGTGACGCGTTTTCGAGTCGCAAAATCGAACTTACTTACCGATCTAAAAGAAGTTTCACTTTGTACGACTGTTGGTCGAATTTTCGTGACACTTTTTCGTGACGTTTTTTCGTGTCGCACAATCGAACTTATTATCGCGCCAAAGAAGTTTCATTTCGTACGCCTATTGGTCGAATTTTCGTTACACTTTCGAGTTTCGTGTCGCAAAATCGAACTTACTACTGTGTTAAAAGAAGGAGTCGTCTCGCCAATGCCGTACGCCTATTGGTCGAATTTTCGTTACACTTTTTGTGCTGTAAAATTCGTGACGCTTTTTCGTGTCGCAAAATCAAACTCACTACTGTGCCTAAAGAAGTTTCACTTCAATAACTTTCCGCGCAGGAACACAGACACTCACATTGGGTGTCTATCGGTTGATATTAATAACCATCGCGCCGATAATAACCATCGCAAAAATTAAATTGAATTCCAAACATGTTCGCTTGTGGTGGACGAAAGGAGGAGGAGGTGAAGGAGAGCGTGGGCTGAAATGGGATCGAACTTCCTATTCCAGGGACGACACGTCCTAGGTCGGGGTTAATTAGCGGCGCGGCACGCCGCGATTAGCTGGACGCGATCGATCCGTAGCTGCGTGACGGTTCCATTAGCACACCCGGTATGCAGGTCCGGTCGGACACGGATACGTAAGGTATTCGCTATTAAGGGGAAATACGAGCGGATTCCCGGTAATACTACAGCGGAAACTCCATTTACCGCTTCTTGTATGCGTATGCGCGCGCATTATCGCGATATCATCAGCATCGCGATATCATGAATTCAGCGAGCGAAAGTCCATGCAAGTGACGAGCCGTTTAGATCGAAATTAGCAAAAAGTCTGTGAGTCAGTAACTTCACGCGTATTTCTTAGAGATGCAAAACGACATACATTTTTCCAATTAACTGCCACTGTATAATTAGGTAACTTTGCCCCTAACGCCGTTTTTACATCAACATATTTCAATGCTATTTAATTATATTTATTCTTCATCCAAACACAATAATAAAGTCTTTTCAAAAGATCTTCCCAAAGAGTCGGCAATCAGACATTCCCCTATAGATCGCCAACTACGAATTAACTCGTATTCGACATTCAACGTGTTAACAGTGTTGACATAAATGCATTAGCTTATTTAGAGTTTACTTCTGTTGAATCATCCGACTCGTGAGTTTCATAGCAATTGCGAGCGATGATTGCGCCATTGCGCGCATATACCTTTCTAATCGAAAGATGTGCTATTTATCAGGATCAATGTTTCTCCTAACAGATAGCGTGACAGGAAAATTTAAAACAAGTGGCTTCTCAGGAACAAGGTCTTGCCCTAAATTTTCCCGTAACGCTATCTGTTAGAGTCCTTCACTTCGTTACACGAGTGTGTAATAAAATTAATGAGGCGAATTATTATACATTTCCTGCATCGATCTGAACACATGTACTGCGCTTTATCGATAACGCCGACACGAAACGTCAATTTATATTTCCCGTTCTCCCAGTTTTCCCCCTCTTCCCCCATTCATGTTTCAAATTACAGATCGCGCTTTCGAAGAATCGAAAAGTGAGATTTCTGGGTTGATTATGTTACTCGGTCATATTATCACGCGATAGCGCGAGCCATCGTGTACCGCGCTTATCAATCCCAATAAAAGCATAACACGCGTTTCATTGCGATAAAGCCGCCGCGTTATTTTTTGCGGGATATTTTTCACGGCGCTCTCGCGCGCGCTTGCGAAGGATTTCCCACGTCAGTCGCCCGCAGACGAGACGGCTCGCGCTCTATCTCGGGCGCATAATTCAACCCCCCGCGTCCCCATGCACCCCCACGCGTTTATTACGCGTTTTATTTATGCGCATTACGCGGACGACGCGACGCAAAGCGACGCGGCGCCGAACGTGTTTTATGCAAAACGGAGTCATTTTCGTGCAGCGCGTCGCGCGACTCTCTCGATCGCATAATATTCGCGAAAATAACTTCCGCCAGTTCCGCCGTTCTTTTTTCCTTCCCCTTCCACGGTGAGATTTTCGCAACAGTGCAAATTGCAGTCCCGGAGAACGTGAGCGGAATATATTAACCCTCGAACTTTTTATACAACGTCCGGCAAAGTTAAATACTCGACGTTAAAGTGTGTATAGAGTATCCTAAAATATCGTCTCTTTCATTGAATTATCTTTGACTAGAATTTGGAGAATTCCAAGAAAGTTGATATCTCGCTGAGAAGTAAGAAGATTAACGTTATTTTGTTATTCATTAATCGTAATTAATTAAAGATAAAAACGCCATTTACGGTCTGGACTGGATCTTGGTTGCCTATATAATAGCAATATTGTGAATTTTGTATACTTTTTCTAAACTTCAGTAAATGACTGAGCGCCGATTTTTTGTCGATCTTTAAAACAGAGTTCCTAGTTGGAACAGTAATACACGTAGGGGAGACCCCGGGGCAAATTTGACATTAGGCTTTTTGCCAATTTAAATCTATCGTAGAAACTTGCCTTTCCTACTGTAAATGCGTCTTTATGTGCCAGTATTATGGACGGAATTTGGTAACATTTTGAGTTATGGTGCAATTTTTAGCGCGACATAAGAGTTTTTCAAGGTGAAAAGTAATTTTTCTGATCTCTTGAAAATTTCTACTCTTTCATCGAGCTTTACTCTTGCAAACCTATATGTAAGTGATTTTGATGGGAAATTTGATGCTCTATACGAATCCAATAATAGTTTTTGCATATTTTCAAAATTTTCATGTTTTTGGAGTGACAAAAGTGAAAAACGAGGTTCGGGGCAAAGTCGACATCACACCGTTTCATCGGCTTCCAATAACAAACGATGCTTGTCATGCAGTCATATGGCTCATGACAAATGTGTGTGCACGTCCGATCGCGAGTTTACTTGCATAAATTGTTTTTTAGACGTAAGTTTAGATGAAAATAATTAAAAGTTCAACAAGTTTTGTTCTCATTGTTTCCAATGATTGTTTTACTTAATTCCAAATTTTTCTAATACTTTCCAAATACACGATAAACAATGTATTTTCAGTTTCAAACAATAAAAAATAAGTTCCAGATCAAGTTGTGTCGATCAGGCAGTGTCGAGTTTGCATTTTTCAATTTGAAAATTTATCTTCGCATTACTTTTCCTTTCTTGGGGGCAAAACTAAGCGACATCATACAGCAAAACTTCCTGAAGCAATTTTGTACCTAAAGGAACACTCTTTAAATGTGTACCATTGAATTTGCTTGAAAATTTTAATTAATTATTGAAAATTGCCTGTGAAAAAATCGTGTCGAGTTTGCCCCGGTTTCCCCTACACAGTTGCACACCTCTTTCTACCTATCCACCTCTCACCTCTGATCCCGTAAAGTGTAGTGTAGAACAACCGACGAGGCTTGAGAGTCGCGAGTGCGGCCCGCGTAACTCGATACTCTTGCGATATTTTCGACCGTTCGAGAGGAAATCGATATTAAAGAGTGACCAGCCGGAAGCGGGGATAGTGTTCGGCTAGGGGGGTAAAAGAGGGTAAAGAGATGGCGCAAAATTGAAATCACGGAACCTTGCAGGTCCGAACTACAGGGGTAAAAAGAGGCGACAGGGGTGAACCGGAGCGTAACAGGGAAAAGGAGGGGATGAAATAGGGTGGGAAACGGGGTGGACATGTGCCGGCGGGAAAATTGAGCGTTTCACCTGCACAGATTCCATAATTAAAATCAGTTGGTACCCTCGCTCGTCATTGTCCGCCCCAGGCCGGACGTTCAACCCTTCCCACGCACCCTTTGCCGTGCGGCTTTCTCCACCCCGGATCGCTGTCACCCTCCTGTCTACATTCGACATCTCCCGCGCATTTTTGCGCTATTTAACGAGAAAACTTTTCAAATCACATTCGCTGATCCCCCTTTCCCCCGCGACCGTCGACCACCGTCGCGTTTCCCGCCCTCGGCCACCCGCTCGTTCGTCATCTCGCGCGAAAAAATCTGCGGTCTGTAAACGCCTGAAGCGAGCTTAACACCGTAAGTGATAAATTGTCATGAATAACCTCGTACTTCTCATTATCATTTGACTCTATGTTATATAATTATATATTATCATTATCTAATCGAATAGATATACTCTCTAAATCACATAGAGTAGTTTTGCCACTAATATATTAGAGTGATTGCAATAGTCACTCCAAAAGAGAGGGTTGTCACTCTAATTTGACTAAATGCAGGCACTCATAAGATAGGAGTGAATTTTTCATTCAAATTTTTAGAGCGGCTACTTTACCGGAGTGATATGATCTCACTCTAAAGCTATAGTGAATCATGATTCACTAAAATTCGACTGATAAGTGACTCTATAAACAGAGTGAAATTTTCCCACTCAAAATTGTAGAGTGACATAATTCATCATATGAACATTGATCTCGAAAAGAGTGCCCTTTTACTCAAATGAAGTGCGATTTCATTCCAACTGATAGAGTAAAATTTTATTCTTTCTTACAATTAGAGTGGCGAATCACTCAAAGTGCACAGGCTCAATTTTCACGTTACACTTACATTTCACTCGTTTTGAGTGATACTTTATTCTTCGACTTTTAGAGAGTAAAATGCGAAGAAAAATTTTCTAAATAATGGTACTCGTCGCTTTAAGATTCCACCAGTTTCTAGCACTTCCTCACACACGTAAGGAGCAATAATATTCGAAAAGACATCTCATGCACCTTTCGATCAAATAGAAACGCGAAACTCCTGGTATTTAAGGGGCGTCCTTAGGAGGTAGATAAATGACGGAAAATCGGAGAAAGGATGCAGGACGAAGAGGACGCGGGAAGCGGAAGGGAGAAAGAACGAAGTTTCTTGCAGGATTGAGCCCCTCAAAGTGGCTCGACAAGTCGTTATAAATTGTCGCAGAGTCGGCTCCTGATAGGATACTGTGTATATGGCGCGGGGGTATGAGTTGTGGGGTCTGGGTATAAGTTCGACAATCGGAAAGTTCCTTCCGGTGGAAAGGACAAATTAATTCCGCTAAGAACAAAGACGGTTCGGGAATAAATTCACCGTTTTTAGTTGGAGAACCGCATTTTGATAACGTTGCCGGAGTTTGATTGGCTAATTAAGAAGGTTAAGATTTCGCATGAAATCTGAATTTGAATTATTTGAAAAATGTTATTTAAAATTAAACAAATGATAATCTTGAGGACCCGGGAAAAAATGCAAGAGATCTGAACAGATTTGAGCAGATTTCATCAGATCCAATCCACTCAGATCTGGTTTGATCAAAATATTGGCCCTATCTGATCAGATTCAATCAGACATGAGTAGATCTGATCCAATCCTAGAAAATAGAGTCATATATGTAACGAGAATAATCTATTATATCTGCTCAGATCCAATCAGACATGAGTAGATCTGATCCGATCCGGTGTCCATCCACTGTAGAAAATTGTTGTTTTCAAATGTTATTTTTTAAATGTGCTACTTTATTATAAAAGTGGACTCCACGATACAAAAGTTGTGCCGTTCCATGATTTACATAACTTGGCGCAACTTAGCACGACACTGCCGTGTCTGATACCGTTTTTATACCACTGTTCATCAAATAATTTTAAATACGAGAATCAGATTCCGTCGGATGCCATCTATCGGATGCTTTGAGATGCAACATTATGATCTGATCATATATAACCTTATATGACTATATAAGTTTATATGTGATTATATTATTTTATCAGTTTAAATTATAAGGTATGTTTGCAAAATAATTTAAAAGATTTATGTTTTATATATACACATTAATCTTTTATATTTACCTATTATTAAAATTGATTTTTTGACCAAAAATCATTTAAAAGCTTCCCCTTTACAGAGTTAATATTATATTTGATATAATGTCCAACATTGGGTGTAAAAATTAATAATGGACGATTTGAGAACGAAATTTTTATAAGTTCTATACTGGCGAGATCTGATTGGATCAGCAATACAACTTTGTAAGCCAAGATTGGTCTTATCTGGTGAGATCAAGATATGTCTGACTAGGTCTGCTCAGATCCAGCAAGATCGGAAGAGATCTGATTGGATCAGCAACACAACTTTGTAAGCCAAGATTGGTCTTATCTGATGAGATCAAGACATGTCTGGCTAGGTCTGCTCAGATCCGATAAGATCTGAGGCATAACGTCTGCTCGTACTTCAGGAGATCTGAAGCAATCAGATAATGTCCGATTAGATCGGAAGAGATCCGATTGGATCTGCGATTCAATATCGAACGGCGGCAATGGTCAGATCTGGTGAGATCGGATTATAGTTCAGCATATATGGCTGCATGTGATTAAATATGGCCATGCAGATCTGGCGAGATAAAATTGTATCCAATCAGATCTGACTTTACTTGAATTTCAGATCTGGTTGTATCTCATTTTATCAAATCAGACATGGTCAGATCTCATCCATTTTTTCCCGGGAAAATATATATAATTATCTGAATAATTGTAAATAAAAAAATGTCTAATAAATTAATAAAAAATTAAGTATAAAATATTTAATATAAAGAAAACTTAATCCGCCAGTGGTTAAAACAAAATCAATTATTTATTACTCGACTACCTGGCTTAAATTATATATAAGTGCACAACATAAAATTTTTAAATATTCACAAATATTTAAAAAATTATTAAATACTACGAAATATGCATCATTTACGTCAGACAAAAATCAAAAAGTTTAGCGGAAGATTAAAAGTCCGCCAACGTATCAACGGAAAATCGAATATAATTTACCCCCACAAAGGCAGAGCTGAAAAGCTCTGGTTTCACCTTAATTCCTTTCTTTCATTCGTCCTTTTTTTTGTCCCTTCATCTTTCGCCATTCGGAGAAATCTCTCCTTTGTCTCGTCTTTCACAAGTCGTCAAAAATTAATTCCTAATCGAGTTAGCTCTCTTTCCCGGCGCGGAACTCGTTAAAGGAAGTTGCGTCGTCCTTTGTACAACGCCCAACTCCACGAGTATGCTCCTCCACTTTCTCTCTGGATCCTCGCTCAGCATCTATCTAGCTTGCAGTCCTAATCGCATCGAGATAAAAAAGTTCACAAACCATCACCGCTGAAGAAATTATCGCGGTTCTGTTTGTCCGAACTTTTCTATAAAGCGTTCTATAAAGTCGACAGCAACGGATTGGTGTTGCGATCTTATCCCTTTCCGCAAGGAGTTTCGGCATTCGGTCTTGGTTTCTGCGGAAACTCGAAAACATTGATTATTGATTGGGATAATAGCATAATTTATATTGACGATCTTATCAGCGGTAGAATCGAATTCTTCCAGGATATTCTGAAAAAGTGATATTATATCGCGCGCGTTTATCATAGAATGGTTGCAGAATGATTATAAATCGTAGCTCAGAAGTAAAGTTACACAAAAAAAATCAATGAAAAAATAGACGTAAAAGTGAGAGGAGAAGAATTAATTATATGCCGCGAGGCGCAGGAATGCCAGTCGATTTTCATCTGGCGGAAATGGCGAGGCCTCCCCTGCTGCGGGAGTAGGTATCTCGCTTCCACTTTCGACAGGGTAATACCGTTACATCAAAGACCGGGGGCCCCGCGCGAAACTTTTAAGTCACTTTTGATGTAAAGCCGACTGTGCCGCTGCGCAAACTACTTTCCGCCGCCGAGTACTATTTTTCCCAGCGCTCCTTAAACAAATTCCCAGCCATCAACGAGAAGCCGCCGACTCGATGCGGAAAACTCACGGAAGATCACGCGATATATTATTATTTCGCGATTTGCGATTGTTACGATCAGCTACAGTTTTTACTGTAAAAAATAGTCGCTATTACTCAACAATTCTCAATAAGAAATGATATTAGAGGAAGTTGAAGTAATTTGGATCATTAAGCTTTTTTCAAAATATCTTGAAAGTTATTAAAGATAACTAAGCTTTGTTTTCGCTGAGTTGTAATGCCAAATGTTTGTTAAAATGTGTTTTCTTAACAAATTTTGTTTATTACAGTAAATTTAATGTTATAATAAATTTTTCGAAGGTAGATTTTTGTGAAATAATTTGAATCATGTTGAGCAAGGTAAAATACCTAATTAATCTTGTAAAAAAATAATTTTACTCATTTTAAGGCAGATTAATAATTGAATAGTCTGTAATAATTATTATATTACATATTTATTATATTCTAATTTATTTAACAAATTCTAACTTTTGTGCTCTTTGTAACAATGGCATACAAATATATATGTAAAACATATACATGTTTAAAACTTTTACTCATAATAATATATACCTACTTATAATGTACACTTATCATAATATTATTACTCGTGAGAGAAAGAAACAATAAAATATAAAATGCAATACTTATAAAAAGTATTATACAAACTCTTAAAATTGTCCAATATCGCTATTTTTACCTTTTTATCGTACACAATAGAAATGTACATCATATGTACACTTGCTAAATAGACTATACCTTAAAGTTCTAGCTTAGTTTTACTTGCAACAAAAAGCAACTAAGAATCTGTAAAGTAGATTGACTGTAAAATAAAAGTTTATGTATAATAAATAATAAACTTATATATTTATATAAACCTTACGCTGTGTGTGTGTTAGTAGGTGGCTGCGCGTAGAGATGTCGCGTAAGAGAGTGAAGTAAGATGGCGGGCGAAGAGAAGTCACGTTTGTGCGCGCTCGTCATAAGAAATTTATAATTTGTTCAAGTATAACGTAATAAAGCATATCAAGCATAAAATTGTTACGTAATTCCCGCACCCAACACAACCCGGGTGCGTACAGTGTGTGTGTGTGTAAACGATACACACCAAATCTTCAATTTTAATTATTCACTTTGTGACACGTTGTGAGTTGTGACAAGTTGCCACTTTGTACGCTAGGTTAAAAAGTCAGCAGCTAAGGGCTTAAGCAGAATGGCTGTCTTGGCAGTGTTTTATGCCTTAAGTCTTTGTCTTATGTAATGCACAATGCTGTACAGTATTGTGGCTGCGCGTAGAGAATGCACAATGCTGTACAGTATTGTGCGTTACATAAGACAAAGACTTAAGGCATAAAACACTGCCAAGACAGCCATTCTGCTTAGGCCCTAAGTTGTAATACTTACAATTAATAATCTAGATATCGTGATGGTTCACGTTGCTCACGTGTTTTAAATTATCCTAACTTCGTCTTGTTCGTGAAAAAATTATCGATGTATATATCCTTTAATATTTAACAATTTTCAATATATTCTATATCTTGTACAATCTTAATAATAATTAACTTTTTAAACAACTAAACAGATAATTAAATATTTCTTTCATTCAACTTTAAATCATATTTTTCAAATAATACAAATTTAATAAAATTTTCGGACAAAATCTCAATCTTCTTAATTTTCCAATTAAACTGCAGTTAAAAAGTAGTAAAAAAGAGGTCATTAATTATTACGAAATATATTTCTATTATTACCAATTAATTGCGTTGATAATAAACTCGTTTTTCCGCGTGAAATAAGGTTGCGTCTGAAGACGCCCAAGGCGCAAAGGAACACAAAGACATCTCCATCGTCAAATTATTCCCCTTTCTATCCCTAAGAACACCAGGAGTGATATCCCACAGCGAGTAGCAGGCGACCCACATGACGGCAGCACGCGAGCCGTCCGTTTCAGGGTCAGCGGGTTAATTCCCAAAGGTGATTGATCTCACCCGGCCACGAAAGGCTGCGAAGGTGCGAAAGGTAGAAAGAGGAATAAACACGTGTACAGAGTCAATACGGAACGCGATAGTTAGAAACGTAGTGAGGAATACTCCGAAACTGACGTTGAAAAATGCACACGCTCAAAGTTTAGGATTTCATCTTAACAAAGATTCTCACATCAATGCACCAAATTATGTAATTTTGATTTCAAAATTAAAGAACAGGGATTTGTTTCTTGTTTCCGTACACATATACGAAATGTTAAAATTCAATATTAATTGTGATATCCGAGATATTTAATATCACCGATTCAAAAATATTTAATATTGTTAATCGCGGCCCGATTAGTAACAACGTATGAAATCCTAAACATATATCATTAACCCGTCTGTATCCTCGTAATATAAAATAAATTAATCAGTCCCGCAGGACGGAAAAAGAAGAAGACGGAAAAGGCAGGACAAAAGCTCACAATGCTAACGAGCTGGCAATTCGATCCTGCAACAGGACCCAAGGGGCTAACACGAAGTTCTCCTCCTTCTCCACCCCCTAGCCGTTCTTTGTGCACCGGCCTTCTTTCCACTCGCGAACCAAACCCATCCGTTTCTATCTCTCTTTTCCGAGCGCTCCGGCACACTCCATTTAATTCACTCACCGTGAAGAGCCTTCAGGTACGCCTTGCCTGCGTTGATCAGCTGCCTTGCTCCAGGGTTGAACTTATCCAAGATATTCTGAAAAAGAAAAAAGCATCCTTCATAAATTGCATTGAACTAGGCTGAAATATACCGAAATTTAACTTTCTGTCAGCCATCTGGGACTTTAAGGTAGGCGTCTCGCTACGTGCTAGTCATGTGACTGTTTGTAGGTTTTCACGTTCAGAAATATATTTCAGGCAATTTTTGCTAAGGAAAAAATAATTTTATGAATTATGGTGTAAAATTTCATACGTGACAAAGTATGTTACTTTTTCCAAATTATGTGATTTTTCTCATTTGACTCCGTTTTGATCAGCTGATCATGCGAGTCGTCGAGAAAGGTTACAAGTGAGAAAAATACTTTTTGATTGAATTTTGACAAATGACAGGGGTGTCAATCACTATCCAATTCGGCTAAGAAAGACGAGCGCTAGCCCCATAACCTGCAACTACAGTGATTAGCCAGCGGCGTTGGCAAGTCTTCCCAACCTCACCTCGACCAAAAAATATCTGCTCGATTACCGCATTTTCACTAAAAGAAACTAAAAAATTAGCAGCGAAATCTCCGGTAAACTATATATTTTATAGTTGCATTGGATTCTTCGAAATCTAATGTACGAAAAGCAATGTTTCTTCTCACTTCATCTAATCGAAAAATGCGAAAATATGTGATTAAAACCGTGATAGAGCCTTCTTTTTCTGGCCGTCTGTATGAAGTAATGCAAAATTTGTGATTTTCGAGATCGATTTTCTAGAGTAAATAGTCGGTAAGGAGCCACAGAAAAAATCGACTGCGAAGCTGATCATATAATTTGATATAAAATCCGAAATCGAAAACTTTATCTAATACATGCCCTGACGAGACGACTACCTTAAAGATCCAAGCAAAACTTCCTTGCATTTCGTGGAGAGAAGGAAGTGATGTTTGGCATTCCCCCTCCTAAAAAATAGTTGACAGTAGAGGGGTTTTGCTGCCGTAATGACGCCGGTTTCCGTCAATGCGTGTTCGAGTAACAACTCGACAAAATTAAGGCTGTGCCCTAAACGACCCAGACGGCTGACGGCGTTAGTGTTTACCAGCGTAAGTACATGTTGCCCCGGATGTATTGATAGCCAGTTCCCGGGGCGCCCCCACAAGCGCAGTGAAGGACACCCGTGAGGTTTTAGTGGGTAGGCTGCACGTGCCGCTTGCGACACGCGTAGAATCCCACACTCCCCTCGTTCCTCTTCCCGGAGGGCGAGGGGGTCTTCCCCCCCCTGACACCGGAGGGCTATGGGCGTAGCCCGGTAGTTGAAGATTTCCTCACGTTAAAAAAAAAAGCGTAAGTAAATGTATCTTTTTTCGTTTTTTCACTATATTTCTAATAATTTTTGTTAATTAAAGCACTTCTATCATTATTATTAGAGCATTATTTATCAAATGGCGAAAAGAAACGCCGAACAATATGATACTTTTGTACTTTTTATTTATAATTTTCTTTTATATTTGTAACGATATTTTATATAACCAACAATTTTTTACAATAAAAATTTATTTCTAAGCAAAAAAAAGTTAAACTTTATTTTTCTCTGTATCCCCTCTAAAATTTCACAATTTTTATTTGTTAAAATAATTATACTTTTTGGAGTCTCGACCCAAATGAGACTATTCTTTTAAAAGGTCATAGTCTCAAGTATAAAACCCAACGATTATTTTTGTTAAACATTTATTTGTTGCAAATAATAATAAGAAAAATAGAACCGTTATACGATATACAATCAAATTAGAATCAAAATCATACGGTCCAACCTTGGGTCTTTGACAGCCTTATATTAATTTCCGTGTGTATATATATATATATATATATATATATATATATAACATCTAAAAACTGGAAGAAATTTATTGCGAAAAATATTACCTCAGCCAGGATTCGTACCTGAAACCTCTCTCATTCCGTGAAGGGTGTCGTACCAATTCAACTACCGAGGCATGTGGTATATAATATTTATCATAAATCATGCCTCGGTAGTCGAATTGGTAAACGACACCCTTCATGGAATGAGGGAGGTTTCAGGTTCAAATCCTGGCTGAGGTAATATTTTTCGCAATAAATTCTTTACAGTTTTTAGATAATTAAATCGAGTCGATTTAATTCCGGGGAAAGAAGAGTATTAATGTTCTAACGATAGCTGTGTTTCAAGTCCGACAAATAATCGGCACGCAGTTAAATAAGTTGGAAAAATTGGTATATATTAGGGTGGCAATATTTTTGGGTCAAAAATTTGATTTTAAGTCTCACCTCTTAAATTCGTTCTACGAACTCTCAAATGAAGATCCTTGAAGAGCAGGCGCTGTAACTTAATATTTAGAAGTTGCTCAAAGTCTCTAAACATTAAATTTTGTTTTTGAAAAAGTGGTAAAAAACTGCATTTTTCACTCATTTTCACTGCTAAATCTCTTTTAGTTACCTTATTAAAGTACCCATATAGCCATCAAGTTTGAGGTACAACACATGAAACAAAAATGTAAATATAAGTAATTAATGCAATCTTTGGCATAAGATCGTCTATAGCAAATATAAAATGATTTAACAAATTTAACCATTTTTTAACCATCCACGAGTTATAATCTTATTTTGTAAGTAAATATATCAAACGCCACTTTAGAAAAACATTCTATTATCTTCAAACTAAAGTCTCTCTAAAGTTATATGCTATAGCTTAAAAATTAATGGTCGTTAATTGCTTCAAAATATTGCTATTTTATTAAATAGTGCACTTAATGTAACTTTCTACATTAAATCCTTTTATTATTTTGGAAAATAAATTATATTATCAATATATCATTTAAATTAAGTCTACGTTTCCCGCAGGAAGTTTTCATGCATCGCATTTATCAGATTTCATATAGTTTACGCTATAGGTGATTGTTTTAATGAATTTTGTAACGTACTACATACAGTCGGATACTAAGAAAAAAAGGTTGCAACATATGAAATTGGCCGCGTATCGGACCTCTTCTTCTTTCTTGGGTAATGGCTCCGACCCAGCGTCGTTCTATCTTTGTTACTTACTGAAAATTGAACAAGGACAGAACGCGACGCAGGTGTGCATCCGAGTGAAGTTTCCAAACGCAGCCTAAAAGGTTGCAAGACATTGAACGCGTATCGGATCTCTTCTTCTTTCTTAGGAGCCATTACCCAAGGAAGAAGAAGAGGTCCGATACGCGGCCAATTTCATATGTTGCAACCTTCTTTTTACTAGCCGACTGTACACTCTGCCGGCAGGAATGCCTGGACATAATACATATACATATACATGTACGTATATATCATGTACATATCAAAATGTCCAGGCATTTCTGTCGGTCAGTGTATGTACAAAATTCATTAAAACAATCACCTATAGCGTAAACTATATAAAATCTGATAAATCCGATACATGAAAACTTCCTGCGGGAAACGTAAACTTAATTTAAATGATATATTGATAATATAATTATATATATTATAAATATATATATATATATATATATTTATAATATATATAATTATATATTAATAAAAAAAAAAAATATATATATATATATATATATACATATATATATATATATATATATAATATATATATATATATATATATATTATTTTCCAAAATAATAAAAGGATTCAATGTAGAAAATCACATTAAGTGCACTATTTAATAAAATAGCAATTAACGACCATTAATTTTTAAGCTACAGCATATAACTTTAGAGAGACTTTAATTTGAAGATGATAAAATGTTTTTCTAAAGTGGCGTTTGATATATTTACTTACAAAACAAGATTATAAGCAGTGGATGTTTAAAAAATGGTTAAATTTATTAAATCATTTTATGTTTGCTATAAACGATCTTATACCAAACATTGCATTAATTACTTATATTTACATTTTTGTTTCATGCGTTGTACCTCAAACTTGATGGCTAGGTACTTCAATAAGGTAACTAAAAGAGATTTAGCAGTGAAAAATGCAGTTTTTTTTACCATTTTTCCGAAAAAAAATTTAATGTTTAGAGGCTTTGAGCGACTTCTAAATATTAAGTTACAGTGCCTGCTCTTCAAGGGTCTTCATTTGAGAGTTTATAGAACGACTTTAAGAGGTGAGACTTAAAATCAAATTTTTGACCCAAAAATATTTCCACCCTAAAATATATATATATATATATATATATATATATATATATATATATATATATATACACAGGGTGGCCTATTTTAAAAGAGGCAGGCAAATATTTTAAAATATATGAAACATACGGAAAAACGTTTCAGACAAAAGTTGTTTGGTTCGAAGGGGGACATAAGATAGTGGTCATTGGTTTGACCTTGGATGGTCGTTTAAAGCTCACGTGAACGACACCTTTAATTTCTTAAATGAAAACCCCTATTTTTCAATGCATATTCTTGTAGCTAATCTCGAGAGCTTTTCAAAACACTATAATAAAGGCATAGTTCCTTTAAGAAAAAATATGTGCAACACGCATCTACATACTTTTTCTAAAAGCAACTATATATATATATATATATATATATATATCTTAGAGTGTGTCATTTTGGGGCAACTTTTTTTTTCATTTCACGAATAGCATATATACTTCCAAGAAGGTAAAATAAGATACCTGTTAAATTTTTAGCCCTTAATATTAATATTAACAGGTCGCTCATCGCGATTTTTTATTTTTCATTTAGTAAGATAAAAAAAATTTATAACTATCTAACAAACAGTAATACAGCATTGCGTCACATAGATTTTCTGTAGTAAATTTGCCGCTCTACAAAAAAGATCTCTTATCATTTTTTCATAAATTCAACCGTTCAAAAGATATTCAAAGTTAAAGTTTGATAAATTTTATAAAACTTGTTTTTGCTTCTTATGAATTTTGTATCATATCGATTATAAAAAATTATAAAATAATCAATACATATTTTTGTAGAAAATTTAACGATCTACAAAAAAGGTCTCTTATATTTTTTTCATAAATATAACCATTTAGACGATATTAAGGTTTATACTTTGAACTTTAAACCTTCATCCTTCATGGGTGACGGAGGATTAAAATTAAAACAATCTCGATTTTTTATTGCGTGAATTATTTGTCCACCTTAAATAATTAATTATAAGCAACCTACACAAAATCCAAAATAGCCAGGAATGTTTCAAATATTTATTTAGGGCGTGCTCTAAGTAAGACCGAGAAAGGATTCCATAACCAATTCTAAAATCCTTCGATTTCCCTCTAGATCCTCTAGTTTTCTTTAACATCGTAATAAATACATACACACATTTTAACTTTACAACTCTCTCATTCTCTATCGCTTCAACTTTCACTATGTAAATAAATTGCTTGCGAAATATTCGCTTTGGTAAACAGCCGCTGTCTCGATACATTTTTCAAATGTTAATTGATTGCGTCAGCTAATAATCACTAATAGAAAACGATGACTTTTCAAAAGATAATATCGACACACACGCGGGCTGCCGTCTTGCTTGAATGTTGACGCGCGAATAATAGTGCGGCGATTTTATATACGTATTTTATACACTTTACGCGTTTATATAAAATCAAGAGACACGGTAGTGTCTCGTGCCAAGTACACGTGGAGCGAGACCGACCGTGACTCTTTTACGCGATGCGACGGGTTGCGAGTACCCGAGATGTTGAGATCTCGATAACGAGTGAACGGATCAAGTTCTAAGTAGGCTTGATCGATAGCTTGGGGTCCAATTAGGGGGGGGGGGGTTTCTCTCATAATATTCTGCTACGTGCCCTACGAGCGGAGATATTGTGACGCAAAGTCAAAATGTGAAAATTTT
The DNA here is from genome assembly GCF_030848805.1 of Temnothorax longispinosus. Classification (NCBI taxonomy): domain Eukaryota; kingdom Metazoa; phylum Arthropoda; class Insecta; order Hymenoptera; family Formicidae; genus Temnothorax; species Temnothorax longispinosus. The sequence continues at coordinate 11,843,579 of NC_092368.1, forward strand.
ATTTTAAGATACTTCTTCTTCTTCTCCTCCTAACGCCGACGTCTCAATATTATTATGATTATTATGGCGTTTTCGATTTACTACTCGACCCGACTCGGGTCGCATCAATGGACGGAATACATACATAGATATGTATGTATTCCACGTCAATGATTCTAGAGTCCTGTATACATGATGCGACCCGAGTCGGTTTGAGTCGCAAATCGAAAACGCTATTAGAGAAATGTCACTTTCACTTTTTCGACGCTAGCGGCGCAGGTATCGCCAGTTTCGATATCGCGCGCGTATTTCGAAATTAGGTCGATAGATTTATCGGTCAGGAGGAAGATTTCTATTTAGGTAAATTAGGTATATATATATATATATATATATATATATATATATAATATATATTGAGTCAATTGCTTCATGTTTATCTGGAGAGATTTCGTATCCTTATTACATCGTATTACCACCGCTGCCGGAAAAGAAGGTTCTCTACGCTTGGCAGAAAGTGCCGCTAGGGAATTTTTAAGTCGATTCTTATGAATCGATGTCTACGTGTCCCAGGTTGCCGATGACGAGGTCCACATAGTGCGCTTTATATTTTTCGGTGTCCAGGTGTAATAATACGTTGAATTCGATGTCTACGTGTCCCAGGTTGCCGATGACGAGGTCCACATAGTGCGCTCCGTAGTTTTCGGTGTCTAGGTGTAATAATACCTCGAATTTGATGTCTACGTGTCCCAGGTTGCCGATGATGAGGTTCACCTAATGCGCTTCGTAGTTTTTGGTGTCTAGGTGTATTAATAACTTTAAATCTGAATGTAGGACACGTAGATATCGAATTCAAGGTATTAATACACGTAGACACCGAAAACTACGGAGCGCACTATGTGGACTTCGTCATCGGCAACGTGGGACACGTGGACATCAAATTCAAGGTATTAATACACCTGGACACCGAAAACTATGAAGCATACTATGTGGACCTCGTTATCGGCAACCTGGGACACCTAGACATCGAATTCAAGCTTGATTCATAAGAATCGATTTAAAAATTCCCTAGCGGCAGAATTAAAATTATGTCATGACATAATAAAAATTCGCTGAATTAAAATTATGTCTAGACATAATAAAAATTAGACGAATAATAGTAACCTTTCGAAAGTAGAGGTTTTAAGCTTGAAATTTAAATTTTATTCATTTTTAACAAAGTTACAGCTGCTCGAATTTTGCCTATTTTTAAAGATAAAAGTGTTTCTTCAATTTTTGTGAGAAATGTATAATTTACTTTTACTTAAATATTATTAATTTTTATGTATTTGTTGTTATTGATAATTTTGTGAATAATTAAAAAATAAAAAATAAAAATGTTTTGCAGATCCTTGCTTAACACCACAAAATAGGTGATATCAGTACAAAATTACCTTTTTCAAAAAAGGTAAAAAAGTGCCAAGTACACGTAATGTATTTTGTAAATTCAAAAATCTAACCTAAGTGGTAGCTTTATATCTTTTTCACAAAATTATATTACCTAACTTAACTCAAGTGACATGTATTTCAAAAAAAGATGTGAAATCTTTAAATTAAATTGCGCCAATTGTAAAGAGAATATGTATATTGCTTTGAAAGATAATTGTTATGCAACTACTTTAAAGAAATAAAACCCAAGTGGTGTCTTCGTATTCCTATTCAAGGGTCTTCCTATTCTAAACCCAAGTGATAATAGCTTCTTAATTCTCTTTAATAAATTTTTAATATTACAAATAATCATTTTAATTACAAAGAATTAAAGAAGTAACAGTACAAAGTAAAAATATTTAATTAAAACAAAATAAATACATTTTTCTTGTAAAAAAACTTGGCGCTGCTTTTTTACTCCTGTCACATTCCTCCCTAAAATATGTTTATTGTTTTTTATACAATCAAAAATCTTAGTACTAATGTTTAAATTTCAAAGTCTAGCAGCGCCAAGTTTTTTTACAAGAAAAATTTATTTATTTTGTTTTAATTAAATATTTTTATTTTGTACTGTTACTTCTTTAATTCTTTGTAATTAAAATGATTATTTGTAATATTAAAAATTTGTTAAAAAGAATTAAGAAGCTATTATCACTTGGGTTTAGAATAGAAAGACCCTTGAATAGGAATACGAAGATACCACTTGGGTTTTATTTCTTTAAAGTAGTTGCATAACAATTATCTTTCAAAGCAATATACATATTCTCTTTACAATTGGCGCAATTTAATTTAAAGATAAAACAAACGCGCATTTTCGTGCGTCTGTTCTTCCAAGAAATATTGAAAATATTATAAGATAAATAGATAATATAATATCACCAAACTTCAATTGACTATAACTGGCATATTTATTCACAAAAAATCACAACGTTTTGGTCCAATTTCGACTTCTCTTTATTTTCTACACTATATTTTACTAACACTGACATTATTATATTTTACTGACAACGCACAAATTATGAGTCACTTAAATTTTCCACTTTTATAGTTCCTTTGTTATTTATAATATTTAAGCGATTGTGATACAAAAATGGTATTTTTTTTCCTAGTCTTCAGTTTCTGACTTGCGGGTAGAGTCTCACGAATTGCCTGTCGAATGCTTGTGTAAGAGTTCACCTGAAGAGGGTCCAAATTTGGACCGAAACGTTGTGATTTTTTGTGAATAAATATGCCAGTTATAATTAATTGAAGTTTGGTGATATTATTTTATATTCACTGGCGGAAAAAACTTTTCCATTATTGATAAATAGATAAGCCGGCTACCCCTTGTATTTCAAATTAATTCAACAGGCTGTTATCGCGCATTTTCCATCTTGATGCTCTCGTCAACGGTCCGCAATAGAAATATTTCAACAAATACGCGATAGGAACGATAGGAACATTGCGTTGTAATAGGGAATGCATAAATTATTTGCCAACAGATAATTGAGGATAATAGCGTAAATTAATGGCGGGAAATGCAGTTAGGACTGATATGCTCGGCTTTCCAACCGAAGAGTTATAACAGACTTTGTTGCGATAACAAATACAGAAATTATTTAGCAGTAAACGACCGATAGTATAAATTGGCTATCAAACTTGAGCCGTTGCGGATTCACGAAACTTGGCAGCCAGAAAGCAGAATTCAATAATTCGGAGAATTGAGGTTTAGAGTACGCAGTTTAAGAATCAAGAATTATGAAAATTTCTCGTAATTAAACGTTCTAATTAAAAACTTCTTGATTTCGGAATTTCCAAAATATCTAAAAATTCAGAGATTTCAGTTAAGTCCATTTTGAATTGAGATTGATGCCTTTTTTTGCAAAAATGTAAATCTAGAATTTTTATTGCTAAAGATTTAAAATTAGAATAAAACTGTAGATATTATACATATAAATCACCCTAAATCTTCATTTCGCGTGTTCTAATCTTTGGCTTTACACGCAACATCGCGATAATGTAAGTCCTAAAATCTCGGTTAAGTCAACTTGGAGTTAAGATCAATGTTTTCCCGAAACGTGCAAGAGCGCTCAAGGGATCGTCCGCCGATCCCCCGGGGCGGTTTCCGCTGGCGCGGCGCGGCGCGGCGTCATGGATGAGTCGGGGCGTCGCGTCGTTCCGGAAGCGGGATCTGGTTTGGGGTTTCCTTTCCTTTCGGCAGAGTCGCGTCACTGTCGAAGTTAAGGTGGCACTCACGAGGCGTAACTCCGCTGATGCGGTTACGATGTATCGATCCTGGTAAGAGCGTGACGGCTAAATTAAACTCGGCTTACCCCCGACCTTTACATTGCCTGGGGGGTCTCGGCGGCGACGCATTGCGAGAGCAGGGGGTGAGACCGCCGCGTCAGGTGCGTCGGAAGGTAACGACGCCGTCGTCGATTCAATAGCGCACCAATTATCTTCTGCGTTTCCTGCGCTCGAAAATCCGCTGCACGAAACCAACGGTATTCTTCGAACTTGTTACTCGCGGCTTCATTAACGGTTCACGAAAACAATTTGCTGAATCACGCGCGAACATCCATGCTTCAATTTACGTCCGACCGCGCCTGTGATTTAATTGCACATTCCCTTTATTTCAATATTTAGATAATAATGCAAGCGGTAAAAATCGTGATTTAAAAATTCAATATAAATGATGACCATTGTATTTACACTAGAATTACGAAGTGGGTCAAAATGAATTGTTTGACATTTTTTAAAATAATATAGATAATTATTATTTATTTCTAAAACATCATAATTTCTGAAATTTTCTCTGACTTTTATTAAAATATGCAGATAATTAATTTTATAAATTTGTTTTTTTTTTTTTAAATTTTTTTTTGTTTTGACTTCTCTGTAGAAATAGGTAAGGGAGAGGGGGGCACTGTAGGACACTTTTTTTTAAAGCTCATATCATTTTCAATTTTTAAGAAAATTGGTTTTTTGACTCAATTATAAGTTAATTTAGTTGTTAATGCTCAATATAAACTTATGGCAAAACAAACACATTTGAGAGCAATGCGTTGTTTTTACCTTTTAAAAAAATATTCCTTAATCTGTCCTATTCTGCTTCCCTGGAGGAGAAGTTTAGGATGCCGCCGGGGTAGTTTAGGACTAATAATAAAAAATCGAGATAATTCTCGTCTTCTTATTTTATTTATTAAAAGTAATAAATCTCTTGTTAAGCAACATTTTACAAACTTCTATTAATATATATTTTTTTTAACAATACAGTAGGTAATTTGTAGTAGGCAATCAAATAAACATAAGTGTCCACCTATTAAAATCTTAATTAAAATAAGAATTAGTCTCACAAATTTCTCTTTTTTTCTTTTTTTTATTCTTCAATAGTTTTAGCGTTAAGGCCGGAGGTCGTAGCTCCGAAGAGAAATCTCGTTTTCGTGGCATGCTGGACGATGTCGGCCACATTCTTACGTAACTTAGACGGACGTCGGGACGCTGCGAGGCAAAATCGGGCCATTGCCGTGAAAGAATGTATACACGGGGTGAACGAACGATAGGGAATCGACCGCTCTTCCCCGCGTACCACGTACCACGAGATGAATATCTCGCTGTATGGTCGCGTGGAGCACGTACATACGTACTTCCGGAGATTGGTAAAGCCTATTAAGACGCGTGCCACGACTCGACGACGCGTTACGTAACGCGGATAAGCGCTAGACTCCGTATAATTTTCTTTGGTATACTCTTTCCCAAATTTCCACACGTTATGAGAGCACACAAAGGAATTCTCACACTGTCGATTGCGTTTGTCTTCTTCTCTGGTCAAGACGTTTTATCTTTTTATTTTTTTGTAACTTTATCAAGTTTGTTTATGTTAACCCTAGAGAGTCTTTCTGGGGTGATATGTCACCCCACGCGAAATTCAAATTGCGCCCCTGCCTTAGGAAGGTTAGTTTTCATACCGAGACCCTAACCATAATTCAGTTTAGTCATCCGGCAGTTGACCTCCGTCATTCAGCAAGTGCGTTAGATCCGTGCAGCAGCTGAAAACCGAAAAAGAAAATCGTTTGGGGTGACGCCTTTGGCCGTTTACGTTCGACTTTTACTAGATTAAAGTATATTTCAGATTTTTTGTGAAAATCGATAATGAAAAATTATACACTTTATAGCACTCCCCGGAAAATTCTACCCCTGTTTCATATATAATTCTTTAAGATTCGGTGAATTATTTCATTTTTGCTGTTCTTGCACAGCAACTGATTAAAACTTTGTACAGTTTTTATGGAGTTAATTTTACTGTTTCCATATACTTTTATAACTTTTGACTACCTTTCAAATAAATAATAATCAACAGAATCTGTTTTACATTCCATTTCTTGCGATTTTTCCCATCCGACAGTTTTTCGTCATTTCCTCTACTTCAGACGTTCAAAGAAATATGTTTTTTTTAAGAAACGAAAAAATCGCTTACATGCCCTTGAAGGTTGTCTATTCGTCTTTCAAAATCCGTTGGAATTTTTAAAATCGGTGAATTTTATGAAAAACTACAGCATTTTTTATAAAAATAGTCATTTTAGCCCAATTTTTGGTTCTTTTTTTTGTTTTTCGAAATTTTTTACTGTTTTTTTTTACTACCGCAAATTGATGACTACTATCGTCTTCCCTATTAAAAAAGCAAACAAAATTATCTATTATAAAGTTGTTTAACAACAAATAGAAACATTATACACGCGGTACAAGTTTGGGGTGTTTTTATACCCCGCTTGGCCTTTCACGTATGAGAAAATTCATAAAGACTCTCTAGGGTTAATATTATTATTATTTTATCCATGTTATTTGCATACGTCGTTTGCGCCATTTACTTTATTTACGTCACTCATTTGCCGTTCATGTTGGCCGCGTCGTTCACTTATTTTGCTCTCCGATATTTATGGCAATCGCTATTTATTATTTTATCGCAAAAATTCCCGGTCTCTAACGCGGCTTATGACTTCAAGTGCGCGCCATAAATCGCGACGGCTCGATCTGCTTTTTCGAGATTTACGGCAAAGTAAAAAGTGTCGTCGCCGGCCGACGGGGACCGAAGGTCCGCGCCGTGATCGATAAGGCCGCGGTAAATTTAGTCGGCCGGTTCCGTTACAGTCCGCATAACTGGGCACAGCGAGCGAAATGGACGCGGCCCTCCTCTAACATCTCTTATTGGCAGACGGCCACTCCGAAGAGAGCAGGAAAGAGAGAAAAAAGAGTGAGAGAGAAAGAGAGGACGCAGGGAAGCCGGAGATGAAGTCCAAGCCGATGAATGTCGACTAACGGGATAGCGTTGCATGAATTTCGCGTATGTGTGGCCGTGCGCGAACATCCGCGTGCGATTCTTCTCTTACTCGATGACCACTCCTACTTACTCGACAAAAATCCATTTTCTGCGTGCACAAGATGTATCGTGATGAACAGCGGTTACGACCTTGAAATCGGACTCTTCGAGTGGATTCATTTACGAGAAATTTTTCTCGGACAACTGTTCGCGAGATGTCCTTTTCGTAAATCAAAGATGTATTCCGGTGGTCTTAGATCAAACATTTTCTAAAGCAGAGCCTAACCTGAGATTGACTTTATGAATACTAGATGCGATTTGTTATTGATAATTCGTCCGTGATTGCACGATTAACGACTTTGACTGCGGTTAATCAATATTGTTCGAGAATAATAACCAATTATCGCGCAATTTAATAACCATTTATTTCCACCGCCATTCAGAAAAACGTGAGGCCGGACAGGGACAAATAGAAAGAAAGAGACAGAGGGATATGGGTTCGCCAGGACGACCCGGTGACCTCCTGAGCGTGGATTTACCGGTGGATGGTCTTGCTCGAGGATCCTCTCGAAGGAGCGAATCCTGCGGTCGTAATTCACCGTGGTCACCGTTAAACGGGGAAAGAGCCTAACTACCGCATGCCGCAACGAGAGAGAGAGAATGACGTTGCCGCAGTGAACGTATAAAAATGCAGCCCGTTTCTGGCCAGGAGAGTGAAAATGGCCGCAGCGCCTCTCAACCACAGCGACTCATTCAGCGACATAATAGCGGACTCTCCCGTTCCTCGGTGTTATCACATACCGGCCACAGAGCCGTAAGCCAAGACACCGTAACTTCCGTGACGTTTCCAACACACGTTTCGTAAAACGTAATGATAACAGACTCTTCGCGTTTTGTATGAAAGTTGTCTCGAAAATTACCTGGCTAGATCTTCGACTTTCTAGACACTTCTAAAAAAACAATTATCTGTGAGAAACAAACTCAACCAAGTAATCGTTGTTATTCTACTGTTTTTTTAATGGCAGCCTATTAACTAGAACGGAAGCATGTTCTGCTTTGATATAAAATCTCCTTTTTTACAATTCTCGCACGCGAGATAATTAATGAATTCCAGAACTTATGCCGCACCCCGCATGTCGACAAGTATCATTTATGGTACTGTATAATCACATGTGTGGAAAAAGAAAAAGTATGGGGGCAAAAATCGGGTTACAAGGCCTAGATCAATATAATCAGTTGATTAAATAGTTTACGTAGGAAGAAAAACTTATGTCGAGCAGTTTCTAATAAAAGAAAACCAGAAGGCGCGGATGAAGGAGAAAGATAGAGAAAGAGAGAGAGAGAGAGGGGGGGAGAAAGAGAGACAGAAGAAAGCCGCATGTATTCACCTGGAACGACCTGTAGGAAGTGGAAGCGATAGCAGCCAATATACCGTTACCAAGAAAAACCGACGTGTCAAACCGGTCGAATTTTTGGCGCGCGCGATTGCACACGTAAGCACGGCCTGTGTCGTTTCGCAATCTTATGCAAACGCAATCGCGCGTGTGTGTGTGTGTGTGTGTGTATAGCCGAGGTACAACGAAGGTCAATGCGCCCGTTTCGAATTGGCATCGTTGCAAATTATTTTTCTTTTCTCAACGGGGAAACAACAGGGTATTCCGTCACGCAGGACATCCCCTTCTCTCATCTAAAGCTAGTTTATTCGAGATACATACATACACATACATATGTATACAGAGTACTTCCTAAGTAAGTACAAAAAATTGAAGGGGATATTCAAAGTTGTAAAAAAAGTATAAAAATTTCGAAAATCTGAAAAATGTTTAAAAATATTTTATTTGGTATGCGTACATGTGGTATTAAGAATCCTTTTCCAGCACCGATGAAACATTTTTAGATCCACTAGGGGCGTGCATCTTTGACACCCTGTATTTTGAAAACGAAGCAGTTTAGAGCATACATTCCTAGAACCTTTTCTTTCTAAAATATAAATCACGGAATAATCCCCTTCAATTTTTTGTACTTACTTGAGAAACATTCTATATAATAAAGCAATCATTGTATGGAAAATGCATGAGTGCGTCCTATTTAGGAATGGATCAAGTTCAGTATGCACTTAAAAATCCGAGTTAAATCCAATAATTAAGATCCATTTTTTAAGATTCGAGTAATATTTATAAGAATAAGTACCTAATCGATCCCGACTAGTTAGTTTTGAATGAGTCCCTGTATTCGCAATGTACTTATAATTTTTATTATAAAGAATTGAATCCTTTGTAAGTAATCATAGAGAGTTCGAAACTACACCAATAGATTTAAATCTACTTATAAGATACTTAATCCCATCGCTAATTCTATTGCAAACATGTCTGAGAAATTTTCTTCCGCCATTAAGAATATCTAGACTGTATTTTGATGATAATAAGTTTTACAAACAAGTTCTAATACAACGGGTAATTACAACATATTTCTGATTCCCTTTCCTGGAACATTTTCTTGGTACGCTTGCCGCAAAGGTAGCTAAATTTCATTAAAATCTGAACTTTATTCGCAGAGACATCAATCAACCGAAATGAAACTTTCCTCAGAATGAGATTGAGACTCTACACCCACCTACCCCTCTGATAAAATAGATGTAATCCTTACGTATTCACATCCGCTATCCGCTACGGGCCCTTAAATACTCATTTAAGAACGTCATCTGCAAGCAGCGCCTTTATAATTGCACATACGTTACCGACAGACGACGCCATTTAATCGTTTCGTTGCGGGAACGAAAGCTCTCCTTGCCACTCTCTGCATCTCCATCTCCCCGACGGGCCCTGACAAATTAGAGACACTCGCGGGCTTTAATGAGTTTTGGTCCTAATTAAGCCCGAGAACTCCGTGAGCGTCAATACGTAAAGTTAACTGAACGTCGTGCACGAATAATCCGGGTGAGCCCGATAACGCGTAATTATCATTAATTGGCTCTTCCGCGAGTAATCGCGTTAGCTGCCGTGAAGCTAACGGAACAAAAACCCAAAGAATTTTTCGCCGACACGATACATGGCGAAACTTTTCGACTCTACGAAAAATACAGATTATATATTTGGAGAAAAAAAAGCTTTCGGTAACGAATCCTGCGTAAGCTGCCGCATCCCGTGACGAACAGATAGGAAAAGAAATTCTTTCGACGTTACTAGCTTTTTAAGAATAGAAACTCCTTAAGAGTGTCTCTCAGAACACCGTATTCTCAGAAACTTTGATTTCAGAACTTTGAATTTTCACGCGCGTTTACACGAACAGAGATCGACGTGTCAAAAATTCATTCGGGAAAACTCCGGGCGGGCCACTTGGAGCGGATCGAGCGGAAAGTTCCCCGAGCGAAGTTGTTCTCTTCGTTTCCCGACAATGGACAAAAAACAGAGAAAAGAAACAGAAAGTCCTCCTGAAAAAAAGTGCGCGGAGATTTACGCGAGTAGCAGGAATAAAGCTCGAAGGAAAGTCTCGCTTGAAGATCGGGAAATTGAGTTTCCTCGGGAGATCTTACTCCCCGTCATTCCCTCTCCCTACCTTTCTTTTTCCAAAAACTCTATAGCGCTTATTTATTTATCCCCTGCAAGGGATGCGCAAGCACGTACGCGATCAAAATGAAATTTTTAATAAATAAATAGCGCGCACCTAGAAATTCACGGAGATAAATGCGTGCATCGGTAGCGACGTGCCCGGTTTTCCCGATGAGATAGCCTGAAAATTGCATTAACCAACGCCCGGAGCATCCCCAACGAGTCGAGATTATAGTACCTACGAATTTAACGACCTGGGAACGACTACCGTGCAGCCGTACGAACTTTACAAGAATCAAAAAGTTTACGCGTTCGCGAACTTTCGAGCGTTTCAAGTTCGTGCGTCCGCGACTATAAAAATTCAAAATCCGAGGTGCAAGTTGCTCGAAGCGAGAATAAAGATTCGCGAAATCCATTTACGATTCCAAGCGTCGAGAATCATCGCCGAACTCGAATTTCCGAAGAAGAGAGAGATCCGAAAACATCCGGGAGATAAAGAGATTCTTGATACTTCAATGAGGGAAAATCAGGTAAAATTGAAAGACCGAAGGGATTTGGCCGACAATAAGACTGGGAGAATTTCGCTTACACGAATTCGAGAGTAACGCGATCGCAAAAGTAGATCTTGGTAATTGCATTGTTCAGGATCTAAAAGTCCCGAGGATTCGGATACCCGAGGTTTCGAGATCCCGTGGCTCGCTAGTGTTCCACGAGCAAATAGAAAGGTGCACGGTAATTTCACTCGTGGTGCTCATGCCGTGTTGCACCGGGACTGGTTGTGCAACTGCAGCGCGAAGCACAATCGCGGTGTACGCCATTGCGTTGCAGAAGGTCGTAGGTGGTCCCAGGTGGGTCAGTCGACCAACTGGTTTCTAGCGGCTTCGCAGAAACTACCTGGAAGACCACGTGTTTTCCCGGCAAAATAAGTGCAACGCAATCAGCACTCCTCCTTATCGCGGGATAAGGCCATTACGGTGGAACAAGATATTCGAGTCTCTCAAGCGCGATTCGCAATCTTATTTAACAAATTCTCATCACGAGTCCCAATCTTATTTAACAAATTCTTAATTAACTCATCCGTTTTTTTAAGGAGTATTTTAGTATTATGGGATATAACTGTCAGTTAAAATTAAGCAAAAAAGTTTTGGTAATTTTGTCTTCCCTTCGAAAGAACGTCGAAGAATCAATTATTTATCGTTCCTCGAAATTGGATCGAATTAATTGTTAGTAATACGAGTATCGATACGATACGAGTATGCGTAAAGAAAAAGAAAACCATTGACTTGGCGAGAAACGATACGCGGAATTGTAAAGAGCGGAATGCGAAAGATTGCGCCGAACGACGAGAAAGTCGCTTTCGCCCGGCCACTCCAGAGGAGATCGGCCACTTCTCGTGGCGAGTTTGCGATTAAAACGGGCCCCGATCCAGGACCGTACTTTCTACGATGTAACACAATCCTACCATCTCACACCTAACATAAACTAGCAAAGAAATTTTAAATATGCAAGTTTCAGAAGCTCGGACAGATATCTAACTTCCTTGATTCCTACATTCCTTTTCTAAATCTCTAAAACCTCAGAATTTAAAATTAATGTTAAGAATTAACAAATTTTAAACGTACAGAGATTAAAAATCTTAAAGATTTAATATTGCGAAATTTTTAAGCTTTTACTACATACAAGAGTTATTTAAAAATTATATCTAAAAGAGATTAAAAACTTGAGATATACAAAGATTGTTTCACAACTGTTCGAAATGTCTCAAAATTTCTAAGGAGACTTCTTTCGCAAGAAATACATATTTATGCTAAAATTAAATTTTTTAGATATAATTAAAATTAAAAAGAGACTTACTCTGAATTAAATTCAAAGGAAAATATAAAGTTATCGGGCCATGGATAATGTATTAAATTCGTAACTAACAATAAGTTTTAAAACTATATTGTCAAAACATACATATATGTGTATAATCTATACTACACATAAAAACTTCAATTATTCATATCTCAGATAAAAGTATTTATTTCTAAGATGGTGTAATCTATTATAAACCTGATAAACCAAACATTTCGGTCTTGGTTGAGATCCTATCCTCAGTGGATAGGACATAAAATTTACTATGATAGGAGCGCAAAGTTGTAGCATTAAAATTATTACAAAACCGTGTATCAAAATTCGTGTGTTGTAAAGTGCTTGGTTGCGTCTGTTTATGCGGACACGCTGGGAATGTCACTCTTGTGTAGGACCAATTTGAAAGTGTGCTCTTGAGTGGATCTCTGCACGTGTCAACGATGTGTATAACTTTAATGCCCGTATCACACTAGCGATTGGCGATTGCGTCTACGTTTGCGTTTACGTCTCTTGACCAATCAGAAAGTAGCTCCTGGCCATTGCAATTCGCGATTTCCATTCTGATTCGTCAAAAGGCGTAGACGCAATCGTAAACGCAATCGCCAATCGCTAGTGTGATACGGGCATAAGATGACTTGTAACCGACAAAAGCAACGTTCAACTAATAACTGTTATACTAAACAAGTGTGGCGCTTATAACAAGAACAAAGATCATAATAAATGAAATTTTTGGAAAATTCTGTGTAAGATTTAAGAATCTGTGTCATTTTTAAGATACTACAAAAATTTCAAGATTATTTAAGAATAATTGATCTAGTGGATCTTGATGAGCTCGAACCTGGGCTCTAAAAATCTACAATAAACATCGGAATTTCTGATAAACTGTGAAATCGGAGAATCCATGAATGTGAGAATTCAAGCATGTAAATGCCGCTTTTAAGACTGCTCGAAATGTTTCGGAACTTGGGAAATCAATCGGAATGCCTGGTCGGCGCACCGAAACGAGACGAACACGAGCGGCCGAGAAGCAATAATATCGCCTGATTGGAAACTGGTGTTAGCCATTGCGAGCGAAGTCGGTTACATCCGATTTGTTGCGGGGTGAACGATCTCGTTATAGCTTTATACGCGATTACAAACCGCGGTCTTGGCCGTGGCAGGGGAGAGGAGGAGGTATCGCCGGCGCGTGAAAGCATCAACCGCGAACATCTTTAATTATTAACTTTCTACGTGTCATTATCACGGAAAAGCGGATGGGCATTGCGAAATGCGATTCTACCAGGCATAATAACGCGTCCCATTCCTGCAGAAAACACTTCGCACAATGACCCTAATCGTCTATTTGTAACAGCGATATATGTACATACGTAGTTTGTTGGAATATCGAATTAATCCGCGCCAAATTAAATACATTGACTTTGAGATCGCATAACTAAAGGTGCGATTTCATTGACGCTAGAAACCAGCGGCAGCGTCAAGAAAATGTAGTGGGGGAAGAAGTTCAGACCGTCTCAACTTTTTAGAGTACCGCAAAATTCAACGAAACTTCTTCCTCCACTACATTTTCTTGGCGCTGCCGCTGGTTTCTAGCGTCAATGAAATCGCAGCTTAAGAGAGCGGAAGAGCGAGATCGCATAACTAAATGATTTGAAATTCACTCTCTGACTCACTCCTACTTTGATTTACTCGATTAACCTTCCTGATCGTCCATAAACAGTTACTCTCATGCCCGACCATTACGCTTTTTCTACTGAGATGCGGGGTTTTATTATCCCGATTATCCACCATTCCTCCTTTCACCGACCGTTGTTACAGTTATAGTTATAGAGTCCAGAATTTTGTAGGATCAATCGCAAGGAATGATTCATTACTTTTGAGTGAAAATATTATGAAATATTATGAAATATTTTTAAGTGACACGTACGAAAAGGTATATACCTTTTTTGTCATACAAATTCTATAAAATTAATATATAATTAATTTATTGTATCATACATCGTTTATTTATTATCGTAGTAATAATAGTAATCAATAATGATAACTTTATTAGCCCAACTCAGAATGTTAATATTTAATCGACCTCCATATTATTTCGATAATATTATTAATAATTCACCGGTGAGAATTATTCGACCGTGTTAAAACATTATTAGCGGTTGTACGAAGTTTAAACATAATTTTCACAAAAGCGAGGCAGCATATTTGCGCGCAATCCGTGACGCTTTTCCGAAGATGGATCCCGCCGCATCCGTAAACAGGATGTTTTTTAACTGTCAGAAAAGGATTCCCCCCGACTGTCCCGGGCAACCGTTGTCAGATTTATCGCGTTTTCGCTTTCACCACCTCCGCGGTCTTGCGAGGCCGCGTGTTTTTACCAGTAAAGTTATTACAATCCTGTGATCCGATCTTTTTACACGCGAGCCGACCGTCAAAGGGCGATCCTCATTCACCTGCGTATCTCTCTCGCGATGCATCCTTAAAATTTCCAGGGTTTGCGGTCTTAAAACGACGGCTAAATGAAAATAGCGTGTCACATATAGGATTAGGATACGCAGTGATTGTCTTATACGATTCCAAAATAATCTAAATAAAGATAAGATAAAAATTCGTAAATTCGTCTTACAATTAGATGAGATGAGAGTCTTACAAAAGATGATTTTGTTTTTAATTAATCTAGATGAGAGATGAGATAATTATCATTGGTTTATCCAGATAATTTTTTTAGATAATTTCTGTTCATAAAAAACTATTCATAAAAATTTATAAAAAGAATTACGTAGATCATAAAAGAGATATTAAAACAGTACTCACAATTTTAAGTTTTTATTTCTCAAAAATAAAAATTGTTCAAATATTTTGTCTGAATATCGATTTCGGGGTATATTATTGTTGTGTTAAACTAAAAAGATGTTTTATGAGCGCCGACAGTGGTAAGAATGTATTATATTTAAGGAAAATATGTTTTACATTTGGAAAATTTATGAGATTGGAGTTCCTTTGATTTAGATTCCAAATACGAAAGTGCTACGATTTAATAATTGTTTGTTTAATATTTTTACTTTTTCTTTCAATGTCGTGGAAGAAATCTTCTCCGCTGCTACTAGAAGTTGATCTGTTTTCGAGTATTAACTTCGAGTATGGATTCTTGTAGGTATTTGAGTAATGCCTTTTTTGCAATATAATTAGAATACGCTAGAATCAAATAGAATTCAAAGTATTTAATCATACATGGGATTATATAGTATTTTTCTTACTTTTGGCAAAATTATACATATTTTTATGTTGCAGAAGGAGAGAACAATAGAAAAGATGGCCCATAAACGCGCGTTAAAAATTCACGTTGGAAAATTCATGTTTTTATAAAGCGCGACCTCCGCGAAGAATCTCGGCAGAAAAGTCGTAATTCCAGCATTTTTCCCCGCCGCTGCTCGGTGCTTTTCCATTGGCCGGCCGCAAAATTACCGAATGAACACGAGGGGGGAAGCGGGCACACATGCGCTTCTGCAGGAATGGATGTTTTCCTGGCTTCAGGAATCCCGTATGAATATTTATGAACGACCATCTCGACCTGGGCGCGGTGGATGGAATCTACATTTCTCCTCTCAGTTCTCCCCTTCCTCTCTTTTACGCTCTCTCTCCTGGTTCCTCGCGTAACAAACTTTTTTCTTCTCCTTCTCTCTCCACACTCTCGTCTCCGTCCCGCTTGATGCGTCATAAAATCATAGTATATATATTTCCCTGCCAAGAGTATCCTTGAATCGCAGCCTCGGTGAAGGGGATGAGAGAGAAGCGGCTCCGGAATTTCAAGAGAGACAAATAAATTTGCATTGGTACACTATCTACATCGCGTCGAATTTTAATTCGACAAACTTGACCTTCCGCGAGATTTTAATCTTTTATTGGATAAAAATTTAAGAGGAAGGTTTTGGAGAATATCGTCATCACAATCTCTTTTTATCTCTGATATTTTTATCTCTAGTAGGAAAGTAACGCAGGCTAATCCAATCTCCGCATCGAGCCTTGTCGATCTCACGTGATATTGACGTTAATCGTGACTCCAAGATTTATAGTTATTAGCTCTTGTTCGTAACGAAATTGTTAATTAACAGTTAAGTAACATTTAAAATGGAACATTCAAATATAACGGGTCGTTCGTATGACAGATAACAATTCCATCGCGCCACCCGAACGCCATGACTAGATTTCTGAGATCGATCTCGACGTCACGTGCGCATCACGGTTTTGAAGCGTTACGGTTTTTATTGCAATATTTACATCCTGATTTCGTCAACGCAGACGTTTTATCTCGCATCCGATGCAAAACAGCGTGCGAGCGAGGGCGCGCCGCGACCGGCAAAATATTTACCTTGCAATTCGGACATGTAATAACTCCGGATATTCCGCAGCCCGCGCCGACAAATGCACCGCGAGTTCAGCCCGTTTATGCAGTTCATCCCTTGTTTGATTTCCACCGGAATATTTTACGCCAATGACGCGCCACCCTCTTCCCTTCTGCACGAGTTTTTCGATAAATCGAGTGAACAACGAGTCGAAAAAAATCGATGCACGACGATGTTTAAATATGTACCGAGTGTTTAAAAAAATTCAAGATTTGGAGAGGCGTAGCTTACCGGGCTAAATAAAATGTCTAATCAACCTATTTTACAGGTCGAAAAATTAACCATGTTAAAGACAAGGATAGAGTCTTATTCAGTTTGAGTGATGCAGATGACTCTTCTCGCATTTTTGCTATGTCATTTTGCAAAAATTGAAAGTAAATGCTTAAAAAGTTATTTCTTTCATGTAATGCCGAAATACATTATAAATTAGAAATATTCCGTAAAGAGTATTCACTTTTCGATTATCTTTCTTAAACACTTTTATATGCAAAATAATTAAAAGAATATATTTATGTATAAAAAGACACAAATTTTATAGTAGGTATTTTAAGCAAATCATTTGTGTTATCAAAATAAAAAATTGTGTCTACATCTGACAAGAAAAAATTTTCATTATTTAGTTTCTTTTTAATTCTCTACATATAGGCACTATATACACATTATACATTCATAAAAATATAAAATATTTATAATTTTATGGAAAAACATATGCACACAAAACAAAGAATGTTTAATAATAATATAAATAAATAAAGGAGTAACATTACAGATAAATAATAAACAAGGCTCTCCAAATATCATTTTATTTAAAGCTTTCAATGCGTTTTTTATTTATCTGCGTTCGATTCGAACACGCTGCTGATAAATAAAAAATTTCACGACACAACGCTGAAATAATAATAATGAAAGCGATCGGAATGACCGCGCTGGATTTTCCTTTTCCCGAATCGGTCGTAAAATTTCGATATTTTTTTCACACCGAGGTCGAAACGTTAAAGCACAAATAATTTTTATAGTAAATTGCCGAATTGGTTCCCCGCATAAATACTGCGCAATTGCAGGATTTACGATGCTCTCTATAATCGGCTATTTCTTTCTCCCTTTTTGTTGTTTTGTCTAACGTCGATTCGAATTATGTAAGTCATGTAAGATACTCGTTGTCATAATATTTATCCCAACTCAAAAGTTATTGTGTCTGAGCATTCGCCGTAAATCAGGGGAGTTGTAGCAACGTTAAAATAAATCTAACTCGAATAAGACATTTTGTAAAAACGATGTTACGGTCGATGAACCTCGTCGTTTCCCGCCTTGATTGATGCAAGAAATATTTAAATCATGTACCTATTCTCCGATTACGTTAATGTATAATGCATGTCTCGAGGTAAACCACGGCTATTCCTTAATAAATCGCGATACTCCAAAACGCCGTAAATTCCTTGTTACGGGAATTTAAGAGTTATTTTCATAATCGCGTGAGAGAGACTCCCTTAACGTATCTATACATCTATACAGCTTCTAATCTTTTTTATAATTTACAAGGTAATTTGCAATTTATAATGTTTAGTTATAGGAGAGAAAAAGAGAATAAATTTATCTGTAGGAAAGACCGGGGTAAACTCGACACAATTTTTTCAAACGCAATTTTTAACAATTAATTAAAATTTTCAAGTAAATTTAATGGTACACATTTAAAGAGTGTTCCTTCAGGTACAAAATTGCTTAAGATAGTTTTGCTGCACGTTGCTTAGTTTTGTCCCTAGGAAAGGAAAAGTGACGCAAAGACAAATTTTCAAATTAAAAAATGCCGGGGCAAACTTTTCGATACTTTGCCTGATTGACACAATTTGATCTGAAACTTATTTTTTATTGTCTGAAACTAAACATACATTGTTTATCGTATATTTAGAAAGTACAAAAATTCGGAATTAAGTAAAACAATCATTGAAAATAATAAGAACAAAAATTGTTGAACATTCAATTATTTTCATCTAAACTCATGTCTGAAATACAATTTATGCAAGTAAATTCGCGATTAGACGTGCGCACACATTTGTCATGAGCCATATAGCTGCATGATAAGCATCGTTTGTTATTGGGAGCCGATAAAACGGTGTCGACTTTGCCCCGAAAGTCATTTTTCACTTTTGTCACTTCAAAAATATACAAATTTTGAAAATATGCAAAAACTCTATTATCGGATTCGTATAGAGCATCGAATTTCTCATCAAAATCACTTACCGGTAAATTCGCAAGAGTAAAAGCTCGATGAAAGAGTAGAAATTTTCGAGAGATCAGAAAATTTACTTTTCACCATCAAAAACGTTTATGTCGCGCTAAAAATTACACCATAACTCAGAATGTCACCAAATTCCGTTGATAATACTGGCACATAAAGGCACATTTACAGTAGGGAAGGCAAGTTTCTATAGATTTAAATTAGCAAAAAGCCTAGTGTCAAGTTTGCCCCGGTCTCCCCTATATAAATTACGATAAAACTTTCTTATAATTTTTATATCATATTACTTTTCTGTATATTATATAATAGTATTATTATCTAAATTTGTTTTGAGAAATGTATATTGACTTATTATATTACTAGCATGCCCCGCCGGGCTTCGCCCCGGAGAACATGTGTATTAAGACACGCAAATAGTCTCTCTCTTTCTCTCTCTCTCTCTTTCTCTCTCTCCCTCTTTCCATATGCAAATTCGGTCAATTATTTCTCAAAAAATTAGAAAAATTAAAAAAACCGGTTTCCAGAAAATAGGTAAAAAAAACTATACACTCTACCTCTACACTCCCCGGGAAATTCTACCCCTATTTCATATACTTTTAATCAAAATTCGGTCAAATGGTTTTTAATTCGAAAAACTTCTGATACCGGTTTCCAAAAAAATCGATATTAAAAGTATATGAAATTTAATAAAAATTCAGTCAAATGATTTTTAATTTCACCTGTTTTATGTAAAATTCTTTACTATTATAATAAAAAAACAGTTTGTAGCTTTTTTTTATTTGCTATGATCTCGGTAACAAAAAATTATACACTTTATAATTCTCCCTAGGAAATTCTACCCCTATTTCATATACTTTTAGTAAAAATTCGGTTAATTATTTCTCGAAAAATTAGAAAAATTAAAAAAACCGGTTTCCAGAAAATCGGTAAAAAAAACTATACACTCTACCTCTACACTCCCCGGGAAATTCTACCCCTATTTCATATACTTTTAATAAAAATTCGGTCAAATAGTTTTTAATTCGAAAAACTTCTGATACCGGTTTCCAAAAAATCGATATTAAAAGTATATGAAATTTAATAAAAATTCGGTCAAATGATTTTTAATTTCAAAAATTTCAGTACCGGCTTCCAAAGAGATCGGTAACAAAAAATTATACACTTTATGGCACTCCCCGGAAAATTCAACCCCTGTTTTATATACAATTCTTTGAAATTCCGTCAATTATTTACCGAAAAATTGAAGAAATTAGAAAAACCGGTTTCCAGAAAACCGGTAACGAAAAACTATACACCCTATAGCACTCCCCAGGAAATTCTAACCCTATTTCATATACGTTTGGTAAAAATTCGGTCCATTGTTTTCCGAGATCATAGCAAACAAAAAAAAATGCAAACCCTGTTGCTTTATAATAATAGTATAGATAATATAAATCTTATTTCACATTTTGATCGTGTTTTCCCTTTAAACGTAGGACGTCCTTTCGCCAATCATAAATCAAACCGAAAGACAGAAAGAGACGCAAATCACTTTATTAAAAAAAGGAGCGGAAAAAAGAAGCAAAGGAAACGTAGATATCAGCCATCTCGCGCCGCTTACTGCGCCGAATAGCGCCATATTGCGACATGCTAATGAATTTTTTCCTCTACGGCAGGAACGTAAAAAAAAAGATTAATTCACCGCTGGTGCTTCATCGCAGAGGGAAACTAGAAAAGAAGAAAGAAAGATATATATATATATATAATATATTAAAAATTAATCCTCTCATTGTTAGCCGTTAAGGACTCCAGGTTTGTTCGGAGGTGACAAGCGGTCATAAAATGAACGCTCTAATGAACATGCATAACGAACACGACCTCGTTAAGCCACGTAGACCGGTCGGTCGTTAACACGTGTCCTCCTTTTTAACTGTTTCCTAGGGCCCAGTGAAAGGGAGAAGAGGGTCACATAAGGCCGATACGTCGTGAAAATGGAGTCAAAGACGTCCCTCGACGCTTTTCAAGCCGAGTGATTTCGCGACCCAAATATCGATCCGGAGATTTGCAAGAAATCCTGTAGGAAATTCCTGCAGGACGGGCTCACGGAAGTGTGTAAACGAAGTTTCTAAAGGCGGAATTTTTTCGCGGGATTGCGTGCCGAGGGAGAAGCACAAAGTTATAAACAAAGGAAAGAAACCAGAAAGAAACACTCGCGCGCTAATATTAAGCAACTGCGTGCAGATTTCTATTGTATTAATTTTTGCAAAAATTGATTCATCGAAATATGTGGAAGAGTTCAACCTCGAAGGGAACGCCGTATATCGTAACACGTCTCGTATTTCAAATTTCAAATTTATACTTTATTTTACGTATTTCCATGCCAAGTTTGTAATAACCGCTGTATGCCTAAGGCGGGTAGGTATACGCTGTGGAATTAATCCATCCATTATCAATTTTGCAAAATTAATTAATTAATTATATATATTATGTATAATTATATATGTTATATATATGTGCATACATATATGTATACACTAGCTGGTTATCCGGGCTTCGCCCGGGAGTCGTTTTTCTTGAAACGACTTCATTTGTGTTTCAATATCCTTATTGTGGACAAACATAAGGAGTGTGTCGGTTGATTTAAAGATGGTAGTTTAACTTTTCTGCATGAA
Organism: Temnothorax longispinosus; assembly: GCF_030848805.1. Taxonomy (NCBI): domain Eukaryota; kingdom Metazoa; phylum Arthropoda; class Insecta; order Hymenoptera; family Formicidae; genus Temnothorax; species Temnothorax longispinosus. Next base: position 11,865,004 of record NC_092368.1, read on the forward strand.
TAACACATTCTAGGTGCTTAAGTTTTAAACTTTTTTACTTGACAATGATCACATATTACATCCATTTTCTCAATTATTACACTCGGATGAAATTGATATTCGTAATTTAAATTATAACTAAATGCCTCTAATTTCAAATTGGACCGCATAAATGTTTTCGTGGATTAAACATGTCGTAACCGGTCTTTTTCTACTCGAGTGTCACACTATTGAGTCAATTCCGCTTTTCCAATATTTCACTTACCGATCAGCGACATCATCCCTTGGTTTACCCGGGCGTGTTTTCGGGAATTTTGAGATTGCTTGTTCGCGATGTATACAGAACCTCGATATTTCACTTACCGATTACCGATTTACCGATTACCGATTTTATTCCTTGGTTTTTTAATTGAAAAATCGAGGTTCTGTGTACATCGCGAGCGAGCAATCTCAAAATTCCCGAAAAAACGCCTGGGTAAACAATTCTCAATTCTCAATTCTCAATTCTCAATATTTAATATAAAATTTAGAAATATCAGTATCCGTTATTAAATCCCAATATATAACTTACACAATTTTTAAGCAAAAATCGGCAACCCTTTTACCGATTCTCGCTAAATTCAATATAATAATATTCTATCCATAAAAAAAAATTTAGCTCAAAATCTCAAAATTTGCAGAAATCAGAACAATTACGTAGATTTTTTTTAGACAGAAATTTCAAATTGGTAACCTCTTTATTAGGAAATTCTACCCCTGTTTTATATACAATTATTAAGATTCGGTCAATTATTTCCCGAAAAATTGGAAAATTTTTGGATACCGGTTCCAATAAAGATCGGTAAAGAAAAACTATACAGTTTATAGCACTCCCCGGGAAATTCTACCCCTGTTTTATATACAATTCTTTAAGATTCGGTCAATTATTTCCCGAAAAATTGGAAAAATTTTGGATACCGGTTCCAAAAAAGATCGGCAACGAAAAATTATACACTTCATATTACTCCCCGGAAAATTCTACCCCTGTTTCATATATAATTCTTTGAGGTTCCATCAATTATTTCCCGAAAAATTGAAGAAATTAGAAAAACCGGTTTTCAGAAGATCGGTAACGAAAAACTATACACCCTATAGCACTCCCCGGGAAATTCTACCCTTACTTCATATACAATACTTTCAAAATCGGTCCAATAGTTTCTAAGATTACTCCGAACAACAGTACAAACTTTTCCTTTTTATATAATAGTAGAGATATATATATGTATGCATATAGCCAAGGAATGTACGGTTAGAGAGAATAGGGACATTCTGTAACGGCGCACCCTCTTCGTACTCCGCACGCGTACCCTCCATACACGAAAACTGATCGGCACGCGCGAAGGGGGGGGTGTGTGTAGATCGGAAGCCAATTAATAACCACGCCCCCGTTCTCCCCGGTACACCTGGCTTGAATAACCCTGCTGAAACATAACTGCGCGCAGCGTGATATACTCGCGCCATGGGGCTCGCTTGTCAGCGACGGGACCCCATAAACTCCCGGCCGCGTGATAACGGGGTTAACTAGCGGTTACCTTGTTATTTCGATGCGATCTCCGAGAGATCGTAACGAGGCGTCGTTCGGGGACCGTAGCCGGGTACCGTCACGATAATTATGCCGGATATCCCGAGGACCCTGATTACAAAGCTAATCTTTTAAACAATCTTCTAAAAAATGCGGATTTCAAGGCTTAAAATTGTATAAAATGCGGATGCAAGGCTTAAAATTGTATAAAATTTCGAAAAAGTCAATCGTCGTTTAGATTCTTACGCGTTCTCGTGCAACGTATATGAACGTACTTTCGTTCTTCAATCGATAATCGTAGATCGGAATTGTACTTATTTCAACTACTTTCCAATTCAACTTGAGATTTGTATTTTCCTTTTCAATCCGGGCATGACTGTTCGATAATTGAAAGTAAGTGCGGTCGATCGATCCGCTCGATCGAAAAGGATTCGTCACTTACCTTGTAGATCTCGTCGACAAGCCTGGTGAGCTCCTCGGTCTCCATAATGAAAACTCCGCTTTTCCCGGCTTCACGAGATGCTCATATTTTCCCGTCTTCCCGAGACCGGATCTCACGTGGCCGTCCTGCTTTCCCGTGCTCGATCACGACGCACGTTCGATATTATCGCGGTCTCCCGATCTAAAAGGAGAAAAACCGAACAGCGATGATTAGACGGTCACGTAATTCCACGGATGTTCATTAAAATAAACATATGTCTATACAAGTCGATTTAATAAAATTACCATAAATTATGAGTCTCTCTCTTGAACATCGTCGATCGTATTTTTCACACTGACGATAACGAAATAAGTAACAGCAAATAAAATACTATCACAATATACAATAATGTTAATAATATTCAATATTATTGTAATCAAACTACTAATTAATATTTGATAATATGCGAATCCACGACTTATACTAAATTTTCAAATACGCAAATCTGCGAATTCTTTTGCAGGTCTTTGACTTCATCGGCATTTCTCTCTGCGTATCCACCTAGCTATTTATCTATTACTACGTTTTTATGATAATGATCGCTAATAGAAAAGCGCATTCCTCACTCGATTGTGACCAGTCGGCTGGAATCTCGAAACGCCGCTTAGGCTAAGCACAGGCTAGGCATTACTCATACATGGAACAGGAGAGGTCACGTTTCCCAAGTACTTTCATTCCGCAAGGACACCCGGTATGCGCGAGCGGCTACGAGAGAGCCGCATAACTTCGCCGCTTTTATCTCCCGACGCGGATCTATGGGCCGCGCGTTAAAGTTGTTCACGGATCGGCGATCGAGGAGAGCGAGCTGAATCTTTCGTTAACTGCATACAAAAATATAATTATACAAATTTCGCGCATCGATAGATTTGCAGTAATTATTTCTTTCTCACGTAAACCTGCACCTGAATAAAAATCACCAACGTAAAATACACAAATATATATATATATATATATATATATATATATATATATATATATATACCTATATTTAATTATCGCAAGTGTTACGGATGATTCGATAACGCATTAATCTCTACGCGCGTGTCGCTGACAGGAAATAAACGGATCTTTACTCAACGGATTGCCTGAAAAATTGAGAGAGAAAAAAATATCTCCGAACTTATGATATATTAAAGAGCAATTCGCACGCGTGCGTTTTACGCGTAATTTGTAACACTCGTAAAATCGCATGTATTTTAGCAAGGTACATTTGAACGCCAAAGGTAAACGCCGCAAATAATTGCAATTGTACGCAACGCGCGACGTTGACGTCACGACGAAAACGAGCGGCAATTGTGTGTCACGTGCGAAATACGAAAGAGTGAACTGGCGATTGCAAACGAAATATCAATCGCCGCGACTCTGCGGGCGTGTGTAACATAATAGACCGATTAATAATAAAGCGACTGCTCGACTCACCGTGCCCGGTCGAGCGTGCTTAATTAATAAATTGACGTTTCATAAATTAATCCGCGCGACTCCGAATTCACAAAGTTCACCGGGCTGTTTAAACTTTATCAATAATCCCAATGGGCCGAGTAATTTGTCAGTTTGCTGCGCATTATTTTTCACGTTTTTATATTAAATTGGTATCGATTATAGAGAAAGAAAGAAAGAGGGAAGAATATTTTTAGTCTGGGTCAAATTAAGAAATACGTAATTTTCAATTAAATTTCGCCAAATAAATTCCGAAAAAATAAAGAGCGAATGAAAGTTCCGGGAACACGGCGGGATGTTCCGAATTATCAATCCATTCGAAATGTGTAATCAAACGATATCGTGATTCGATGAACGAAATGTTGCGAATAACGGCGGAGGTGCTCGTTTGATTTGTTAAATCGCGTCGATTGATGCGGCGCGCCGCGCGCGCGAGCGGTTTCGATCGCGATCTCAATACGGAGCAGAAGATTCGATTAAACGATGAAAGCGCCGCAAAATTCAACGCGGCCTATCGAAAACGCGCGCTTTACTCCTCATTCTCTCTTCCTCCCTCCCTCCCTTTTTGCCCTTCCCCCTCTCTCACTCTCTCTCGTCCGCGAATTTCGCCGACGCAAGTTCGCAAACGCTCGCTCACCCCGAAAGCTTTCAAGCGAATTAAATTCTCTCGAATCGTTTACGATAAAATGTTTCCCTTTAATCTCTCTAATCACCGACGCGCTCTGCAAACTTTCGCGAATTTAACAGGCGGACGTGACTAGGGACGCTTTAAAATATCGATACCTCACGCTCACGCTCGATTACTAATATCAAAGTATCGGTGCCCGATACTTCTTGGCGACGAAAATTCGAAATAAGCGGCTGCGGAAGGATAAAACAAACAAAAAAATAGTCATAAATAAATCAGGATAGTAAACGAAACGTATGACACACACACACACACACACTCTCTCCAAATCTCATAGAGTGGTTTCACTATTAATATATTGAAGTGATTGCGATATTCATTCCAAAAGAGAGGTTTGTCACTCTAATTTGAGTGATACGATCTTACTCTAAAGCTATAGTAAACCACGATTCACTAAAGATCGACTGATAAATGACTCTAACAGAGTAAAATTTTCTTATACTCAAAATTGTAGAGTGACATAATTTATTCCTATGAACACACTGATCTACTGCACTCGAAAAGAATGCCTTTTCACTCAAATGGAGTGAATGGCGATTTCACCCCAACTTGTAGAGCGCAATTTTACTGTTTTTCTTAGAGTGGCGAATCACTCAAAGTGCACAAGCTCAATTTTCACTTTTCGTTGCACTTGCATTTTACTCACTTTTGAGTGATATATCACTCTTTGATTCTTAGAGAGAAAGAGCGCGCGCGCGCGCGCGCACACACACACACACACACACACACACACACACACGCACACACACACACACACGCGCGCGCGCGCGCGCGCGCCTACACATCTAGCTTGTTGAATTACATTTATTGAAATAGGTAATAATAACGAAATTAATTAATAATGTGTAAAATAATATATCAATATTATACGAATGACTCTCTAATATACATATACGTATTACTCTCTAATATACGTATACGTATTAGTTATAAATTATGTTAATTTAATAATTAATTGTATTATTTATAAGCACACCGGTAGAAAGTCAAACAGAGTAATGGATAAATACACGCTTGTTAAATATAAATACTCTTGGCAATAATCATTGTTTGTCGAAATCGCGTTTAAAACCGCCAGCTCGAATAACGCGCTATCAATCACGTGCATCGGTGCATCGAACTTGCACCGCGTTACTTTCTTCATTACGAGATCCGCATTGTTACATCACTGGCGTGAATATGTTTATTAAAGCGGTCGACAACCCGTACCCTCCCGCGCCTCTTTCATTTTCCTCTCCTCATCTTCCTCCAACTCCCCCTCCTACTCCGGAATTTAATTCCGCTTTCTCCGAGCTGACTTATCGAAACGATATTTGCATAAACTATCCAAGCTACAAACAGAAGCGTAATACTGCCAAGGAGTAATTTATTAAGGAATATATAGCTAATTAGATCAGATTAGATAATTCTTTAATGTTGTAATAAATAAAAATAATAGTTATATTTCTAATAACAAGGCGACTGTCAAACTTCATATAAATAAACCAAGCAAGTAACATTTACTTCGCCAAAAATTATAATTAATCAAATTAACAGTTAAGACTTTAACGACCCAACTGGCTATAATAATCGTCATAACAATACGACCATTGGTTTGGTCAGATAATCGCCAAGACGTTTCGACCATGGATTTTGATCCTTCTGAATTGATGTAATTTTGATTATAAGCGTCTTATATTATAAGCTTATATTATAAGCGTCTTGATTATAAGCGTCTTATAGTCTTATATTATGTTTTTTTTCTTTTTAGTCTAGATCCCTTCCCTAAACCCTCTTTGTTTTTACTTTTTTCTTCGCAGACAATTTTTTTCCACTTTAAGTTATATTTTTCTCTCTTAAATTTATGTATATATAGAGATATATATTTATTTTTCCAGCGCATCGCGCGGATGTACTCTCCGCTGACCCGCCATTTTTGGCTCACTTTCATTTTTTTAATTATTTTTTCTAATTTTGTATCACATTGCATTTTGGCACTCAAGTCAGGTAGTACAACCCTTTTATTTACTCTCATTTTGATAAAAATTTATACATTGTTTTTGATTTTAAAGAAGTTTCAATTTTTCTACATCATAAATGCCTGTATATGTTTTTCTAATTTTCGCAAATTTTGAGATATTGGGCTATTTTTTTTGTTTCTCGTTGGAGGAGGAAAATGCCTAATGCATACCCTAAGGCCGGTCCTTAGGGTTATTATGCCGAGCTCGCACCGGCTAAAAATCTCCAGTTTTAAGAAAATACGTCCATTACTAAAAAATTAAACTCCTCGTCGCCATCCCCGAAAATTTAGAAAAATTTTGGAACCGGTTTCCAAAACATCAGTTATGAAAAATTATACACATCATCGCCATCCTCGAAAAATTAGAAAAATTGAATGAATAGTCAGAAAAATTTTAGCACCTGCAGTTTTCAAAAAATCGATACATTAATCAAAAATTAAACCCATATGAAAAATTCTACATATTATCGCCATCTCCAAAAAATTAGAAAAATTTTGGCACCGGTTTCAAAATAATCGATCCATGGTAATTATGAATTTTAGGGGAGGCACCTCCGATGACCTTGACATATGTTGTCAAGGTCACCCTTCTAAGTGACCTTCAAAAAGTTTTAGCCTGTGCTCGTTTTTTATTAAAAAGTTATAAACAAAAAAAGTTTGAAAAATGTAGCAGTTATTTTGAGTACTAATAGACATAAATGACTGATATTTATGTGGAAATAGTACATGTATGAACGAAGGAAAATTATTTAAAGCAGTGAATTGTTGGTATATTGAAAAGTATATATACAATTGTATATGTTAGAAAGCATAAATATAAAGTATTCCCTGCTTTAACCATAATTGTGTGATTATAATTGTAAATATTGTTTATTAAATGCGTGGGCATATTCTATAAGCTCGATCGAAAGAAAATAAACAATAACATATATACTCTTAGTTTCTAGTCAGATGTATTATTTTCAGTGAGTTCAGTGAGAATACTTTATATTTATGTTTTCTAACATATACAATTGTCTTAATATACCAACTATTCTCTGCTTTAAATAACTTTTCTTTTAATATACCAACAATTCACTGCTTTAAATCATTTTCCTTCGTTCATACATGTACTATTTCCACATAAATATCAGTCATTTATGTCTATATAAGCATCAAAATTGTTATATCAATTTAAAAGGACCAATGGTCCTTTCCATGGTCGAAACGTTTTGGCGATTAATCTGACCAAAACCATTAGTCACATTGATTGTCATGACGATTATTATAACCAGTTGGGTCAATGAAAAAGTCTTAACTGTTAATTTCATATAAATAATTTAAAACATCTGACATTTTTTTTTAAATTTTGAGAAATATAAATTTAAAATAAAATATATTTTTAAGTATATACAAATTAATAAAATTGTATTATATATATTATATATATCTCATAAATACATCGAATGTTATCTTTATTCATTATCAAGATATCCATATTTAATTATTAAAAAAGTTTAAAATTATCTCATTCCCTGATCTAATTTTCTATCTACTCCTGAATCGATCATTCCACGGCGTTTATTACATCCGTTTATTAAAAAGAGTTTTTTTGCTCTATTTTATGGATCAGCGATTCTGAAACTTATTGGTCCGCAATGTTAAAAGAAAAAGGAAAGAAACATAAAGTGGCAGACAAATCAATATACGTCGGTTAACATAACGCCTTACCATGCACCGCCTACGTGCCGCAGGTGTAATCGGGAGTTCCTGCCTGCAGGACATCGAAACCGTTCTTCAACCGTTACGGCAGAGCCGGGCAGAACGGCATTCCTTGGCAGTCGCGATTTCAATACGATCTCGTGAATGAATCCCAGTAATCCTCTATGGGCACGTCCAGGGAATTTCGCGAAAACTCGTGGATCTCACGTCGAATAACGGAATCGTGCCCGGCGAGGACCTCTTACGCTGGCAAATTAAAAACGATCAAAAACATGATTTCGAGATATTTCGCACTTGAAATTTTACGCGTATCATAATTCTCATTTCTCTTCTTCCGTTGTTGATTATCGAAGGGTTTGACATGACAAATTTGCGGTCTTGTGGGAATGTCGCCGGAAGATATGTATATAACGTCCGTCCTCTTTCCAATACACATATACATATCTTATACAGAGGCGTATTAATGATGATAACGCGCGTGCAATATCGGAAACGAGTTTATTAGCGACGCAGTATTTTTCCTTTTTCAAGGCCAGCGAAACGAGGAGGGAAGCTTATAGAACTAGTTCTATAAACGGGATTCCACGAGCTGTAAATTGGAGCGAAAGAAGCGCACACGCACCTCCAAAGCAGTCATTTTATCTCTTTCTTCTCTCCGCGAGAACTAAAACACATCCTTGACTTTCAAAGTCCTTCCCCCCTCTCAACCCCCTCTCCACTTATCCTCTTCCTGTTTCCATTCCCTTCCTCTCTTACATCGTAGCTTTAATTATCGCCTCAAAGAGCTCCGCCCTTTGCTTTATTTATCCATCGATGACGTTCCCTTATCCCGCGCCATCAAAGAAATCCTCAGGGACGTTAATTAACCTTCGAACGCAAAAAAACGGGACTGCAAAAACGAATATGGGTACGCATATTCATTGCAATAATGAAAGGAAGGAAACTATTCTTTAACTCCTTTCATCGTGCGCCATATCATTTTGCTTCCGACAAAGTAGAATCTCGATAGCTCCTATTTCAAGAGGGGTACGTAATCGCATGTAGCTTACTTTCATGTAGCAATACATTATACATTTAATTTTCAAACGTAAATAAATTAAAATTTCGCTCAAAGTATTAAATTAATCTCATTAAAAGAATTGAAATAAATTACAAAGTAATGAGAAAGATCCGGAGAAAGATTTTTATAAATCAATAATACTTCATGTATCATATCATATAATTTATATATTCAATTTCCGAACGTAAATAAATTGAGTGTGTAACGTTAATTTCGCTCAAGGTATTAAATTAATCTTATTAAAAAAACTAAAATAAATTGAAAAGTAATGAGAAAGATACAAATTCGCAGAGAAAGTTTTTTATAAATCAATAATCCACAATTTCTACAGCAAAATTCAAAAAATATGCAAGCGTTTTATATGTGTTTTAAATAAATAATAATAATATCGGCCATTACATATTTCGGTTAGTTGAGCTTCAATATACATATAACTAGCTGTTTACATTTCAGTTCGTATCTTAGATATTGGTTAAACCCGCGGCGGGATATATTCGTGAATTGTAGCGACTGAGCGGCTCTAAAATCGCACATTTAGTGACGTTTACATATCGCAAACGAAGGATACGACAAGAACGTACGATACGACGAGGACGACGATAGGCGAGCGGGTCAAAGAGAAGGAAATTTGCATCGTGACGGAAATCATACGCAGTAAAGAGTTAACAACGAATTACGAGCTGCAATGGACCCCGGTGTCGACTCGTGAATTATCTGTCGGGACATAAATTCCGATTTGCAGCTGACATTCGGTACCGTTCAATACTCGGCCTCACGCTTATACATTTCACTCCTTTTTTCTCTTTCTCTCTCTTTTTTTACCGCTCCGATAATGGCGAAATGGGCCAGCCATTTTGCGCGTTCGACTTAAGAGACGCGATGAAATAGAAGAGATGAAAAAAAAGAAGAAAAGCGGGAAAGAACGAGGTAGAAAATCCGAGGGAAGAGTTCCATCGGCGACGCGGAATCGCTCGCGGATGATTTCCGTCGATGAAATATTCATAATTTAATATGTCTCTCTTCCAGTCGTCGTCTCCTCTTTTCCCTCTCTTATTTGGGCGGGACAGTCGTCGCTCGAGATGAAATATTCATCCTCGAGATGACGATGATGTCGGTCCGAGAAAATGCGCCACGCGTCATCGATTTCCTCGCGAGTAATCCAAGCGGAGTCCTCAATGCAACGCGCGGTTTTACGATTCTTCCAATCTTTTCCAACCTTTTAATTCTTCTACTCGATCTGCGAACTAATATCCCGTTTTCTGTTTCAATCGGGATTTTTCGCGAACGTAATTCCCTTTTGTGTTACGCAATCTCTCTTCCTTTTGTATTTTAATTTTACAATTTCTCTTACCTTAGGGAAATAACGAGTAACTTTCTTGATATTTCCAAGAACCCATCTCCGAGATATTTTTCCGTGCGATTTACATTTTACGCAATTTTCAATTCTTCGATGTATCTCGCGGAAATATGTATTTCCGTATTTCTGTACTCGTTAGTTTCGCAGCGCCAGCATGACTTCGCAAATATCCGGCCATCGACGAGCTCCTTCGTCAACGTAAGATATTTCGTGCGTAAACTTCACGTACATACAATTCGTTCACATTTTACAGAACTCTTAAATTCAGCACGTATTTTTTCGGGCATTTATCCAAGAGAAAAGCATAGGGAAAAAAAGGAGACACACGTACAGAGTACAATAGACTAAAGAAAAGAAAAGAGAGAGAAAGAAAGAGAGAGAGAGAGAGAGAGAGAGAGAGAGAGAGAGAGAGAGAGAGAGAGAGAAACAAGGAAAGAGAAGGGGAAAAGGGAGGAAGGAGAAAAGGGAAAAGGGAGGGATTTAGAGGGAGGGAGGGAGGGAGGGAAGGAGGGAGGGAGCTCTCTAGAGCTCTCTCGAGAGAGAGAGAGAGAGAGAGATCTCTCTCTCTCTCTCTCTCTCTCTCTCTCTCTCTCTCTCTCTCTCTCGCTCTCTCTCTCTCTCTCTCTCGAGGATCTCGCTATATCGTACCTGTTCTTTGTTGGGGAATTCAACAAGAATCATGATAGTTACAGTTTATGCGTATCAGATCTATTTTTTTCGCGTATAAATTAAAAATTGTCGCGATCAACTTAAATCTCTTATTATCAGACAACACGCATGTCTAAAAGACGTCATAAAAAATATCTTTAAAACGTCTTTCAAACATACATATCTAAAATATGTCTTAAATATATGTCTTTACAACGTGTTTTAGACATGCGTGTTGTCTGGGATATATAATCTCTCTTTTTTTTCTGTTGAATTATTGTAGCTTTTTCCGTTCTGGAATATTTTTTTACAACTGTGTGAAATTAAATTAAAACAATTCACCTCACGTTCTGCGCGCACGAGCGTTTTCCACTTCAATAACTCAGGACAAAATTGATACAGGAGCTCCAATCAGCGATCCCAATTTCTCGTATAATTACCTTACGGTATCGTAACCTACAGCGATGTTACAAAAAAAAAACCGTCGCCGAGCTCACGTATTCCAATGTTCGCGGAACATTTCGGTGTCACGTTCGCTCCGAGCGACCGTAATTTCCCCTGCTGGTCGGCTTACGCGAAGCTCACCTGAGATCCTACGTGCAGAGAGAGTCAGTGGATCAGAGATCACGGGTGGACGAGTATCGAACCACCGCGCCAGACGGAGGTAGGTGCTGCTCTCGGGAGAAGAGACGGTTCGGAGCGGAGCACCACGCGGACGAGCGTACGACACAGGGACGATCCGCTTGGCACGACGCGCGCGAGATTACTGACGCGGGACGCGGCCGCAAGAGCGGCGGAGCCGTTCGGCCGGCTCGGCGCGGCTCGACCCAACGGGGGGTAGGCACGCGCGTATCATACACTCTCAACCCATTAACCCTTTGTGTCTTCGAGGGAGAGAGAGAGAGAAAGAGTAGTTTAAATAATAATCTTCCCCGCAGCACTGCTCACCCCTACACGACTCCCGAACCCGTAGCGGAGTCCTTCCTTCGGAGGAAACGACGGGAGTTCGCGTGGAAATAAAGTCCCTTGCATTGTATAACTGTATACCCTTGCCCAAAGATATCCGAACTTTCGTAGGTGTGTCATGTTCATGGAGAGAGATAAAATTAAAATTCTGGTTATCCTTCGTGATCTCTTGCAACGAAAGTGTGTATTACGATAACGATGTTTGAACTTTTATGAGTAATGAAATTTTCTAAATGTTAACGTTTCTGAAATAAGTTTGTTATGTTTAGAACGCGTGGCGTTTGTTTTTTCTGTCGAAGAAAAAATGGCATTAATTTAATTTGACTCATTACTGATAGTTGTTATTCGAGAGACTTTAAAAAATCATCAATTTGAAGGGACCAATATTTTCGTGAAATTTTCTCGTTAATTCGTGAAAAGACAAATTTCATTATTTTAGTATATATTTCCATTGCAATACAAAAGTATGTAATAGAGATGTACATACAAACTATTCGAATTCGAATTTCTATTATTCGAATCCGAACTATTCGAATCTAGATGGCTCAAATACGAATCATACACATTGTCAATTTTATTTCCCATATTTATAATTTTATTTAAAATTATATTTCTCGTTAATAAGCAAAAGTATGATCATGTTAATAGGTACATTCAGTGAGTGCATTCAGTATTAACCGCACTGAGCGGCTAAGTAGCAGTCAAATTTATTTCTAATTTTTGACATGCGTTATCATAACCCTATCAATTTGTAAGTAAAAGTTTGAATATATGTAAATAGTTATTTGTGTAACAAGTGCGGGAAGTTGAGAATTGGACACGAGTGCGGAGTGGACGCACGAGCCGAAGGCGAGTGCGATCACCCGCACGAGTGTCCAATTCTCAACCCGCACGTGTTACACACCCTATTTTATATTACAAAGTGCGTGGAAAGTGGCCCATTATTGCGCGTGCGCCATCTGTGCGACGGATGGCCGAATCCACACACGAGTCGAAACAGTGCGGTAATGTTACATTACCGTGTGGAATTGGCTCGTGTGTGGAATTGGCCATTTGTCGCACAGATGGCGCGCGCGTAATGGGCCACTTTCCACGCACATGTGATATAAAATATAGTAAGCTATAAGTATTGATAATAAAATAAACTGTATTATTTTATTTTAATTTCTATGTATGTAATTGGTCCATTGGTGTCGCCTAATTGTTTCACTTACTGCGACATTAAATCTCTACTATTATACACTCGTACAAAAAAAATAGGGAACACTTCATGAACCCTAAAAATTAGTCTATTTTTAAACCGCTGTAAATCGGCAAAAAATTATCGTAAAAAAAATCTAAAAAAGCATTTTAAAGCTTGAAGTTTCAACTTCAACGCACTTTCGGTGGATTTTTAAAATTTTTTTATTTTCTCTGTTGTACGCCTTAAAAAAGAACACATTGTTTTGTTCCTTAAAATTAACTTATGTTTGACTACTTGAAACTCAATTAAAAAAATTTTTTTCAAAAAATTCAATTAACGTTTCATAAACTACACAATTTTACCTACAAAATGCTTTTTTTTGAAATTTTCCTACGATTTTTTTTGACCGATTTACACGACTTTGAAAAGCAAACCCTGTATTTTTTAGAAAAAATGACGTAACTCGATAAAAAATCATCGTAGAACAAACAAAAAAAAGCATTTTAAAGCTCAAAATGTCAGCTTTAACGTGGTATCGGTGACTATAAAAAATTTTTCTGTCTTCCTTGTTTGGTGCTAAAATTAAAAATGTTGATTTATTTCTTAAAATTACACATTTTTATATATATAACACTCTGCAGTTTGATGAAAAAAATTTTTTCACAAAATTCAATACAAATACCACAAACTGTAACATTTTACCTACAAAATGCTTTTTTTAAAATCTTCCTACGATTTTTTTTACCAATTTACACAATGTTGAAGTTAACCCTTTTTTTCTTGAAAAATGATATTTACCGCCGACATTAACATTAACCAATGTGCACCACGTGGAGGTTGTCGAGTTCCGCTCGGACCGTCGTGCGAGTCGGACGTGTATAGGCTCTGCTGCTTACGGTTTGTTGAGTTGCAGTCACGGGTGTGCTAGTGCCTTTTTTTTGGTGAAGTCATCGCGGGTGTCCGCGTTTTTGGGAGGGTCTGATATATCTATATTAATTGCTCCCCTCTCGGAGGGGGAGCGCTTAGCTTAACTAATTCTCAATGGAGCCCTCGAACTCTGACAACGCGCAAAACGTACGTGCCGGCCGGAACGCTTCGGATGTCGTGGCGCATGGGGCTAAGAGACTTAAAACGAGTGTCTCGGAGAAGGAATTTGATAAAATAGTTCAGGAGATCGCGAATAATGAGCAAACGGACTCAAATCGTTCTGTGAATAGTAATTGGCGTAATAACTCGTCTAAACAACAGAGAGAAAAGGAGGTCTCCAAGAGACGGAACGTGCCCGATGAGGATTTTTCGGTCGAGAATGATATGGAAGTAGAAATAGATAATTCGCTTAAGTCTTCGAACGCGGTGGATCGCGAACTTTCTATAAACAAAGCGGCCACTCAGAATAGTTTATCGTATGTAGATAGTAATAAGACGCATGAGGATTTCTCGTCCGTGCCATCTAACGATCACGTGATCACTTCGAACGAACCGCGTGCTCTCAACGTGGGAACTTTAGATATATTTGTTGACAAGGAATCATACGATGTTTTCGATTTCAATTTACACAAACGCTCTCCTAATAATAATGTTGACACGCACCGTTATGCTAGATTTGACGACGACCACACAGGTAAAGCCAAGATTATCCTGCGACTTCCTGCAGAACAGTCGACTACTAGAAAAGGCAAAAATAGAATAAAAATCTGGATGATTCTTTCTGAACTACAGATATGTCCGACCGATTTAGAAATGATTAATCATTTTTCAGCAGAGGCGGAATTTGATAACTTTTGTGATGCTAACCGAGCGCTTGATACGATTGATGGGTTGCACACCCCCAAAATAAAAGCACATGTGGAACAACGTTCTTTCATCTCTAAGGGAGTCATTTCAGATTGGCCGTCGACGATCCCGGACCTATGGGCGGTAGTGCAGGACAAATCAAACGTTGTCAGACTGGAGAGGATGTATCGTCGTAAATGGGACCCCTCCGCTCAAAAATCGTCGATGATTGCAACCGACAATATTATTATCACTTTTAAATCCCAGAAGATACGGAATTTGTCCATCTTCAGGAACGGCGTAGGACTCAGAGTGAGACCGTATGTACCTTTAACCCGCCAATGCTTCAATTGTTTTAGATTTGGCCATACAAAGGCTGCCTGTAAAAGCGAGACTCGCTGCATAATATGCGGTGACAAATCTCATGGGCAATGTGAGAAGTCTGTGTGCTGTTACAATTGTGGTGGTCAGCACAAATCGACTTATCGTGGATGTCCTACGTATGAAAAAAATAAAAATATAAATGTAGCTATGGCCCACAATAACATTTCTTTTCATAGCGCGCGGCGGATGGTTGAGGGAAGACTCCCCCCACCTGTAAGCCCACTCGATAGTATGGTGAACCCGGCGGCATGGCCTGAGCTACCGGCCCGCAAGAGTGCTTCTTCAACAGAGAGCGGCGGCGGTGCAAAACCGCGACGGGACGCGAGGACGTCAGTCGATCGTGCAGACGGGAACCGATCGAGAAAGAGAACGCCCGCTGCGGGTGGTACTGGTAATTATTATGGCCAATTTAACGTCCGAGCGGGGGACATCACAAGAGACAGAAGAGGATTAGCCCGGACTCCTGCGGGTAGTGGTACCTCGTGGGCACAGGTAGTGCAACGAGAGCCTGAGGAGGCCCGGGCCGCCCCTGTTCGGGGCTCCGCGGCGGAGATTTTGGATAGCGTTCTTCAACTGCTGCAGGGGTTTCCTGCGGCCCGGGACTTTGTGATGGATGCTCTTTTGCAGGCTGCCCGCGCGTCGCGAGATGCTCCGTTTCGGGGCAAGAGGGGTGAGGATGATAATGTGGTTGGTGGAGAACGGCGGAGGAATAAAGGTAGAGAGCCTGACATGGTCAGCCCAACAAGGCATGACCTTCCCCCTACAGCATAATTCCAGTTTTTATTATGGAATTGCCGGGGCTTTCGCAGCTGCAAGGAGGAATTATCTAAGCACTCCATGGACTTTGATATCGTCGTTTTGACGGAGACCAGATGTACCGGCTCCAGAAAGGTTACTCTCTCAAACTTCAATACTGTGAGTAGTAGCAATAGGCTCGGAAGCGGCGGGGTATCCGTGTCATTTCGTAAGGGTCTGGATTTTGAGATTATCCCCCTCTCGACAGCTCTTCCGGTGGGATATGACGTCATATGCGTAAGGACTAATAACCTTTCTCGTAACTTTAATATTATCGCTATCTACAGACATCCCAGCGAACCTATGGCTAGACGGGATCTATGGCCCATTTTTGACGCTATCCGCGACAGCAATCTTGACGCCGTCTTTGTGGGCGACTTTAACGCCCATAATGTATTGTGGAACTGCCCGTCCACTGATGCCAGGGGTGACTTATTAAACGATTTGATGGACAACGAGGGCTTCATGTGTGTAAATCTCAATACGCTTTCCCGATGTGGCACCAGAGGTCAACGTGATTCTAATTTGGACCTAATCTTTTGCACGGAACGTATTGCGGGTGAGATCTCGTATCAACAATTAGAAGATACATGGGGTAGCGACCATTACCCCATCTCCTTCTCTTTGGACAGTCGCCCCGAGATTTACAGGAAAGTCACAAATCGAATATCGACCAAGAAAACGGATTGGCGCCGGTTTGTTGAGCTGGTTGACAGGGGGGTCTCCTCCCTGGCCCCGCAGGCTGAGATGTTGGTAGAGGACTTTGAGAACTACTATATTCAATTTATAGATATTTTAAAGAATGCTGTTGCGGCCGCCTCGGGCAGGCGGGGGTATGTGCCGTCTACCAGGGATGTTCCTGGTAAAAGAAAACGTTCGCACCGATGGTGGGATGCGGAGTGCGATGAGGTTATGGGCGATAGACGGGCTTCTCTCGTGGCATTCAAGCAATCTAAGAGCCTTGGTGACTGGCTGGCCTATAAGAAAGCTTCTGCTGTGGCCAGGCGAACAATAAAGCTCAAGAAAAAGACCAGCTTCGAGAGTTTCTGCAGTGGAATAGACAGATTCACTAGTCTTTCGTACGTATGGAATACAGTGCGCATTATGAGGAATGCTAGTAGAAACGTAGAGTGGAACTCGTGGCCCACAAAAAATAGGGAGGAGGTGATCAGGTCTACCATTGATGACTTGGCCCCGCCATATGTTGGCACTAAGCTGGTTACCGACTATGGAGAAAACTGTCCTGATGATGAACTGGAGGCGCCATTTTCTAGCTCGGAATTTGATAGAGCGGTGGAATCAATTAGAAGAGACTCGGCCCCAGGATTGGACGGCATGGAATATAAAATGATTAGGGTTCTTCCGGAGTCTGCTAGGATGTGCCTGTTGACCATTTTCAATCGTGTGTGGGCTTCAGGAGTGTTGCCTCGGGACTGGCTGAATTATCAGGTTATTTTTATAGACAAGATTGGTCGAGAGAAGGTCCGCCCGATATCGCTGTCGTCTTGTATCGGGAAACTAATGGAGAGAATAATTAACGAGAGACTTATTTGGTGGGCAGAGAGGGAGGAGAAGTTCAGCCCCTCACAGAGCGGATTTCGCAGAGAAAGATCATGTGCGGACAACTTGGTAAGGATTGTTGCGGATATCAGAGCGGCCATGTGCGTGGGCGAATACACTCTGGCTGCGTTTCTTGTATATACGTTTCTTCGGCGTATGATAGCGTTGATTACCGGATTATGCTGGACAGACTGATTGCACTTGACTGCCCTCCCGCTATAGTGAGATTCGTTAGCAACTGGCTGTATCGGAGAAGAGTTCGATTTATTATAAACTCCCGCGAGTTTGTGGATCGATATGTCTTCAAGGGGCTCCCGCAGGGTGCTGTCCTGAGTCCGGCACTATATTCGCTGTTCACGCAGAGTCTGTGCGCCGACCTTCCGGAGGGTGTTGAGGCGGTCGAGTTCGCCGACGATGTGGGACTGTATGTTCGTGGATCCAACCGAGGGCGCAACCGCCATCTTTTGCAGCGGGCGGTGAGCTTGATTGCTGAACGACTTCGCAACATGGGCCTGGATTTAGAACCGAAGAAGACGGTCCTCGTCGAGTTCTCCAGAAGTGGATTTATTGACAAACAAATGAGTATCCGCATTGGCGATTGCGATGTCATCAACTGTGGTGCGGCGAAATTCCTGGGGATCTGGCTGGACAACAGGTTGAGATTTGACAGACAGGTGCAGGAGCTGAGAGGCAAGGTGAGCCGCGCCAATTCGATTATTAGGTATTTGTGTGGCGTTTCTAGGGGCATGGAGGTAAACACCGCCCTGATGCTGTATAAGAGTCTAGTAAGATCCATTACGGACTATGGAAGCTTCGTTTTCTTCCCCAGAGAATCCCAGTTGCAGCTCAAGTTGGAAAGAGCCCAATTTTTGGGCATACGTACGGCGTTGGGATACAGAAACTCTACTCCTAACAATGTAATTGTGGCTGAAGCAAAGGTTAGACACCTTAGAGATCGAGCGATGCTCTTGGGCATAAATTTCGTCAATAAGGCCCTAGCCTACAATCAAAATGGATTATGCGGCAAGCTTCAGGGTTTGCTGGAGGGGGAAAACTTCATTCGATACAGGCAGCCCACCTACAAGCCTTCGCTTCTTTCGGAAGTTTGGAGGAGGACTGCGCGATACAGACAACAGATCGGCCCTCCAAGAAAATTTGAAATTTTTCAAGAGTCTTTTGAAGCACATTCCTTCAGGCCTACTGTGGACCTGACTATTGGTGTTGAGAGAAAAAACGAAGAGTTCTCAGATCGGGCTCTCTTACTTAAGATTATTGAGAAATATAACTGTAATCCAGAGCCGGAAGTTATATTCACGGACGGCTCATTCGGCGACTCTTTTAGATCCACCGGCGCTTCAATAGTGATCTGTGATCAGGATGAGGCTTATAAGATAAGTCTGCCTCAAACTTGCTCCTCGTATACTGCTGAAGCTTTTGCTGTTCGCGCGGCCCCCCAAATGATGTGTATCCAGTGTGATATGAGGAAAAGTGAAATTGTCATTTTGTCTGACTGTCAAGCGGTGGTTAAAGCAATTTATAATAACCATCTGAACGTACATAAAAACAAATATATCACGGAGTCCAGATTACTCATTTATGATTTGGAGAAACATCACGGTAAAAGGATCATACTAGTGTGGATTCCGGCTCACGTGGGAATTCGTGGCAACGAGATGGCGGACGGTTTGGCCAGGGAGGCGGCGGAGGAGGAGGCCGATCCCTCCATATTGGTTCCGGTGGGGGATCTGCTCCCCAGCGCCAGAAGGGAGACGTGGGACGCCACACAACTCTCGATTATTCGTGAATCATTGCAAAAGGGCATCTTCTATTTTGATCATTTCTATGACCGTGCGGCCACTAAGCCGTGGTTCAACAAGGTTAGAGCGGAAAGATATTTTGTTACGTTGATAAATAGATTGAGAGCTAACCATTACAATCTTGGCTCATCCCTCAAGAGAAAAGGCTATATCGACAACGAGAGATGTGAATGTGGTTGCGAATGCGAGGACATACATCATGTGATTTTGAGATGCTGTAAATTCGATGAGTGGAGAGCTGTTATGGATAATGAATTGAGAGAAGCGAGTTATATGGAGGAAATAGATATCTTTCGTCTCATTCAAGCTGGAAATTGGAATGTTTTGTATATAATTTTTAAATTTATTAAGCATACGGGCAAAGTGATTTAGTGTGTTTGAGTAATCCTTAGGTTTAGACTATATGTGCCAATTGCCACGAGCACAAGACACCTTTCTGTCCTCTTCCGAGGACGCCAAAGGAAAAAACCCCGTGGAGGTTGTCGGTCGGATTTTGCACATTGTGTGTGTGTGTGTGTGTGTGTACGTGCGCGCGCGTGCCTTTAAAATTGTGTATTACCTTCTCTCTGATTAATTACTGCTTGCAATCGCTCTCGCATGTTTATGCATCTTTCAATTGCGCTTTGTGGAATTTCGCGTCAAATTTGCCTAAGCGCTTCTCCCAATTGGTTCAGATTATATGGCTGCTTTAATCGTCATTCCATTTCGTCCTAAATGTGTTCAATGAGATTTAAATATTGGCGGGATTCTGTCACAAGTCACGTATCACAAGTCACGTGATTGCATACGATTGCATACCTGCGAGAGAGTCTATTCAGTCTAGCTCTCTAGCTCGTCATGTAGCGTCGAGGTAATGACGTGACAGTTTTCAATGTCAGGGGAAAGAAGAAAATAACGACGAGACTGCGACACGTGCATCACTCAGATCTGTTCTTTCGTGCAGGATGGATGTACCATGTGGTTGAGTGCACGGTGCTGGGCATCAGCAGGCCGCAGAAGCAAAACATTGCCTGAAGCAGTCCATCGATGCCGAGCCGAAAATGCAATGATTTGCTTGTTACGCTGCGAGACTTATCAAAATTTTGTTTTGTTTTTCACACTACAAGAATTGGCTGTGTACTGTGTTTATAAACTTTTTGTACGCATATCTCTAAAAATCAACGTCTTGCTGCAAACTTCGCGCCGTATGGCGATCGTGGCGCAGAGATATGTGCGCTGGTCTAGTGAGCCGGAGAACCGAGTTCAAATCCGGTTAGGACCAAAGACAGTTTTGTCAGATTTCGATCGCCACCTCTCGGATGTCATGGGGATGGCAACCCACCGAGAGTATTGCTGCTGCTTGCCCAGCTCTCTATATATTTAGAGAGGGTCCCTAAGTTGGGGCAATGCAATGGTCAGGTAATACACAATTTTAAAAGCACGCGCGCGCACGTACACACACACACAGCAGAGAGGGTTTAGAGACATTTAAATACTGTAGAAATGACGAGCTGCGGAGTCCTTATCTCTGCTGTGACACACACACACACACACACATACACACACACACACACACACACACACACAATGTGCAAAACCCGACCGACAACCTCCACGTGGTGTACATTGGTTAATGCTAATGTCGGCGGTAAATGTCATTTTCCAAGAAAAAAAGGGTTAACTTCAACATTGTGTAAATCGGTAAAAAAAAATTGTAGGAAGATTTAAAAAAAAGCATTTTGTAAATAAAATGTTACAGTTTGTGGTATTTGTATTGAATTTTGTGAAAAAATTTTTTTTATCAAACTGCAGAGTGTTATATATATATATATAAAAGTGTGTAATTTTAAGGAATAAATCAACATTTTTAATTTTAGCACCAAACAAGGAAGACAGAAAAATTTTTTATAGTCACCGATACCACGTTAAAGCTGACATTTTGAGCTTTAAAATGCTTTTTTTTGTTTGTTCTACGATGATTTTTCATCGAGTTACGTCATTTTTTCTCAAAAATACAGGGTTTGCTTCAAAGTCGTGTAAATCGGTAAAAAAAAATTGTAGGAAAATTTAAAAAAAAAAGCATTTTGTAGGTAAAATTGTGTAGTTTATGAAACGTTAATTGAATTTTTTGAAAAATAATTTTTTAATTGAGTTTCAAGTAGTCAAACATAAGTTAATTTTAAGGAACAAAACAATGTGTTCTTTTTTAAGGCGTACAACAGAGAAAATAAAAAAATTTTAAAAATCCACCGAAAGTGCGTTAAAGTTGAAACTTCAAGCTTTAAAATGCTTTTTTAGATTTTTTTTTACGATAATTTTTCGCCGATTTACAGCGGTTTGAAAATAGCCTAATTTTTAGGGTTCATGAAGTGTTCCCTATTTTTTTTGTACGAGTGTATAAAGAGAGAAAGTTTGTTTGATTGTCTGTTTGTTCGCGAACTAATCATTCATTAATTGACCAAATCTTAAACAATTATATATGAAATAGGGATTGAAATTTCCGGACATGGTGACCATAAGTTTTGATTTTTTGTTAGGATGTTCTCCGAAGTGATTGAATAATTTTAACATGAGATTCTGTAGTTTGTTTGATTATCTGTTTGTTTGCGAACTACTCATTCATTAATGGACCAAATCTTAAAGAAGTATGTATGAAATAGAGATATAAATTTCCGAGCATGGCTACCATGGGGTTCAATTTTTTGTTTTGTGACAATCAGAAAAAAAATTTTTAAACAATTTTCTTGAAACCGGTGCAAAATTTTTTTAATTTTTCGGGGATTGCGACAATGGGTTTGATTTATACTTGAGCTGTAGTGGGGGAACAGTAAACATCGTTTCAGAAATCGGCCTGAAATGAGCATCTTTTTGCGATCATATTGCATTAATGAACCAATTTTATTGCTTCGATCAAAGTAGGAAAACAAAAAACATCATATATCCAGAAGTGTTATAAATAAATATAAAAGTAAAAAAATAAGACCAAAAAAATGAGAATAAAAAAATAGGAACTGTGGGCGAAGCCGCGGGGCTGGCTAGTAAAATATATTTTGTTAGTTTTATATTAAATATTTAAATATGTTTTTTTGCTTTAAAGAGAATTTATATTATATAATTAATATTATTTTTCCAGATTAAAATATCCTCTTATTATGTGTTAAAATTTAATATAATAATAATTATATTATTAATTAACAATTATATTTCAACGATTCAATTCGATTCGCTTCGATTTGAATGAAATTTTGTCGATTCGATTCAATTCGAATTCGAAAGAGGAAATAAAATTCGAATTGATTCGATTTAACATAAAAAATCCTCTATTTGCACATCTCTAGTATATAATATATATAATATCAAACATTTTAAAATAAGCGTATATACGACTATATAAAGTCTTGATTTGACATTTCTTTTTTTTGCATAAGTATATAATGATGTCTTAGAGATTAAGACTTATATATACTCGTACATACGCAGCAATCTGTAGTCTTGAAATAAGATATATATTACGTTAAACAAAGAAAACTTGAATAAAGTCATTTATATAGTTCAACCAATAACTATTATCACACAAATAACTATTATCTAACTTAACTCAAATGACATGTATTTAAAAAAAAAATTTTAAATCTTTATTTTCTTCTTCACAAAATTATATTATCTAATTTAACTCAAGTGACATGTATATCAAAAAAAGATGTGAAATTTTTAACATAAATTGCGCCAATTTAATAGAAAATATGTATATTGCTTTGAAAAATAATTGTTATGCAACTACTTTAAAGAAATAAAATCCAAGTGGTATCTTCGTATTCCTATTCTAACCCAAGTAGTAATAGCTCTTCTTAATTCTCTTTAATAAATTTTTAATATTACAAAGAATAATTTTAATTACAAAGAAATATTTAATTAAAACAAAATAAATAAATTTTTCTTGTAAAAAAACTTGGCGCTGCTAGACTTTGAAATTTAAACATTAAAATTTAAACATTAGTACTAAGATTTTTGATTGAATAAAAAAATAATAAACATAATTTAGGAAAGAATGCGACAGGAGTAAAAAAGCAGCGCCAAGTTTTTTTACAAGAAAAATTTATTTATTTTGTTTTAATTAAATACTAGCTGGTTACCCGGGCTTCGCCCCGGAGGACATATGTAATAAGTAACATATGTAATAAGTAACATATGTAAGACACGCAAATAGTCTCTCTCTCCTTCTCTCTCTCTCTTTCTCTCTCTCTCTCTCTCTCTCTCTCTCTCTCTCTCTCTCTCTTCCTTTCTCCCACTCTCTCCCTCTCTCTCTCCCTCTTCCTCTCTCCCTCTCTCTCTCTCTGTCTTTTCCTCTCTCTCTTCCTCTCTCCCTCTCTCTCTCCTTCTCCCTCTCCCTCTCCCTCTCCCTCTCCTTTTCTCTCTCTCTCTCTCTCTCTCTCTCTCTCTCTCTCTCTCTCTCTTTCCCTCTCTTCCTCTCTCTCTGGAAAATTTCGTAACCGATTTCCAAAAAGATACCGGTTCTCAAAAAGATCGGTAACGAAAAACTATACAGTTTATAGCACTCTCCGGGAAATTCTACCCTTGTTTTATATACAATTCTTTAAAATTTGATCAATTATTTCCCGAAAAATTTGTCAAACTTCTGATACCAGTTTCCAAAAAGATCGGTAACAAAAAATTATATACTTTATAGCACTCCCCGGGAAATTCAACCCCTATTTTATGTACAATTCTTTGACATTCAGTCATTTGGAACCGGTTTCCAAAAAGATCAATAACAAAAAATAGTACACTTTATAGCACTCCTTGGGAAATTTTCCCCTTACTTCATGTATAATTCTTTGAAATTTAATCAATTATTTCCTGAAAAATTGGAAAAATTAAAAAAACCGGTTTCCAAAAAGATCGGTAACAAAAACTGTACACATCATGGCGCTCCTCATAAATATTCTACCCTTACTTCATATACAATTCTTTGCGATTCGGTCAATTAATTTCCAAAAAATTGGAAAAATTTCTAATACCGGCTTCCAAAAAGATCGGTAACAAAAAATTATACACTTTATAGCACTCTCCGGAAAATTCCACCCCTGTTTCATACGTAATTCTTCGAGATTCGGTCGATTATTTCCCAAAAAATTAAAAAAATCGGTTTCTCCAGAAAATCGGTAGCAAAAAACTATACACTTTATGGCACTCCCCGGGAAATTCTACCCCTATTTCATGTACCCTTGATAAAAATTCGGTCCACTAACGAATGAGTAGTTCGCGGACAGACGGACGGACGGACGGACGGACAGACAAACAGTCGGGTTTTATATAATAGTATGATTTGTATTTTGTACTGTTACTTCTTTAATTCTTTGCAATTTAAATAATTTTTTGTAATATTAAAAATTTGTTAAAAAGAATTAAGAAGCTATTACCACTTGGGTTAGAATAGGAAGACCCTTGAATAGGAATACGAAAATACCACTTGGATTTTATTTCTTTAAAGTAGTTGCATAACAATTATCTTTTAAAGCAATATGCATATTTTCTATTAAATTGGCGTAATTTAATTTAAAGATTTTACATCTTTTTTTGATATACATGTCACTTGAGTTAAGTTAGATAATATAAATTTGTGAAGAAGAAAATAAAGATTTCACTTTTTTTTTTTAAATACATATGTCACTTGAGTTAAGTTAGGTAATATAATTTTGTGAAAAAGATATAAAGCTACCACACACTTAAGTTAGATACATGTCACTTGAGTTAAGTTAGATAATATAATTTTGCGGAAAAGATATAAAGTTACCACTTAGGTTAGATTTTTGAATTTACAAAATACATTGCGTGTACTTGGCACTTTTTTTTACCTTTTTTGAAAAAGGTAATTTTGTACTGATATCACCTATTTTGTAGTGTTAAGCAAGGGGATCTGCAAAACATTTTTATTTTTTATTTTTTAATTATTCACAAAATTAGCAATAACAACAAATACATAAAAATTAATAATATTTAAGTAAAAGTAAATTATACATTTCTCACAAAAATTGAAGGAACACTAAATTTATCTTTAAAAATAGGCAAAATTCAAGCAGCTGTAACTTTGTTAAAAATAAATAAAATTTAAATTTCAAGCTTAAAACCTCTACTTTCGAAAGGTTACTATTATTTTTTAGTTTCTGCAAGTTTGGTAACTTTTGCATATAAAAAACTACGAGCTGGACAAAATAGAAAATTTTTCTCTCACTTTGTAGGCCTGTCACGTGCAAAAAAAATCTGTGAAAATTTTCAACTTTCTAATGTGAAAGCTTGAAGTTTTCCTTCCAAAATCTTCTTTTAAAAATGTTTCTACGTGTCTGTGTTGTTGTTCTGTACAATTGTTTTCTGAGTCAAAATGAAAAAGATAAAAATCGCTAATTTTTACATTAGTTTCATCAATTTATATCATATCTACGTTATTTAAAAAAATTTGGCAATTATACCGTTTAATAGAGTAAAGTTTCAGCTTTAAGAATCTGTTTTTTGAATTGCAATACGATGATTTCTAAGGGAGTTATGAGCAATCTAAGTCAAAAAGCTTATTTCTTGTTCAATCCGCGATAAATTAGTAACAAAAAATTGTAGAAACATTTTTAAAAAAAGATTTTGCAAGAAAAACTTCAAACTTTCACATTAAAAAGTCGAAAATTTTCGCGGATTTTTTTTGTGAACATGGCAGGCCCACAAAGTGAAAGAAAAATTTTCTATTTTGTCCAGCTCGTAGTTTTCTATATGTAAAAATTACCAAACTCACAGAAACTAAAAAATAATAGTAACTTTTTGAAAGTAGAAATTTCAAGCTTTAAAATCCTTTTTTTAAATTTAAATTTTGTTCATTTTTAACAAAGTTACAGCTGTTTGAATTTTGCCTATTTTTAAAGATAAATTTTTTTAATTTTTGTGAGAAGTGTAGATTACTTAAAGAATTGGTAATTTGTCAGAGAAAAATATCTAGTTTGTGAAAGTTAGTATTTAGGTAAATATAAATTAATTTCTTTTGTAAACTGGTAATTAGTAGAAATAAATTCTTTATTATTAAAATAACTAATAGATAGTTCATAAAAAATAAATAACTATAGTATTTACTTAAAAATTAATAATTAGTAAAAAATAATTATTAATTTTTTCAATAATAAATAAATAGTCTCAGATAAATTACTTATTAATCAAATATATACAGTATATATGCGTACATCTGGAATAATTCGAAAGCTTAGTCTCCATCTTTTGAAACATAAAATAATTTTATGCCACGACAGTGAAGTGCGGAATACAAGTTACTGAAAAAAATGTTCAAAAGACGAATCTTTAAATAAATTAGCAACCTTTAAATAATTTGAAAAGATAACACAAGATGTTAAATAAAATGTACTATTTGACAATAACTTCTAAAGTAACAAGTTTAATCTACGGTGACCTAAATTTAAATGTGAAAAGAAATCAAATTATTTCAATAAGTTCTAGAATCGTCCCTAATCAGAAATAGATATTAGTCACGTAGAAATAAATTTCCTAATTCGTCTGAATTATTCGATACAAATGTTCTAGTTTAAATGTAACACTACTTTGTAAAATGTTAAGTTATTGTTTTCTCTACTCTACGATCAATATAGCAATCTTTATAAATTTCTTTCTTTCTAAATATAAATATTCTACACAATCGGAAAACTATTTTACAACATGAGTAAAAAACGAAGTCAAAAAGTGAAATAATCAATTTTGATGCGATTAAAGGGGATCATCAATGGCGATTGTATTAAACTCTAGTCCATACTGACTAAGAATCACGAATTATGCGTGAAAATTATAGAGTTTCTTGACAACTCTTATATACAGATGGATTCAAGTGTTTCTAGCTTCATCTAGTCCCATGCTACTTGTTCAGCATGTCCGTTCATTACCAGTTCTTTAGTAAGGGAAATTAGCTTTAAAAAAATGCAATTAATTTCAATTAGTTTGCGCTTCTGCAAAAAGATTCTCGAAGATTGGATAATAATAACTACTTACCCTATAATTTTGTATCATAAAATAAATATTTGCATAAATATTAGTTTAAATGCGACCTTCAATCTGAGCTTGAGCAGCAACTCCCTTTGAGGAACAATTTTGTACCACATTATAAGCTTCTGTCGACCATTTACCTGCAAAGGAGTAACATCAAAGTATAATTACATATCCAAAAATAAATAATTTTGAGATGTATAATCTGGAATAATAGTACATATAACGTCAATGTATAGTTACCGTTCTTTGGCTGAATATTTGCTAAAAAGATTTCGATGGCTTGGAAGGGTAGGCTCAAATAATTATATATCAATAGCCTACATTACGAATTACTAAACTGCCAGTAACCACCGTGATCGAGTAATCGTACTGCGCTTCTCTCTCCTGATGGATCTGGACGTTCAATGCATCCTCTAATCCATTTGTCGCTCCAATATACAGCCACGTAATCATCCTCTACAAAGTAAAAATGTATTGTATAATCAGAATATCCTAATTTCTTTTTTATTCAACGTATTAAGATTATATCACTTACTGTTCTATATCACTTATTGTTCAATACATCTGGAACTGGCAGCAATTCATTGTTATACCAACCAATACATTATGCTGTTTTCCAAATTTTGCAAAAGGAGAAATGATGAATGAGTCGGAAGCTGAACAAAGAGCCAATTTGGCTTGACAGTGTGAGAGATATTAATGTCATTATTAACACTCTCAACCAGGGACAGGGGCCGTTGAATCGGGACATTATACACAATTTCTTCGATCATCTCGGCTATTTTGTCGCGATATATATATATTCACGCCAAACCGCATATATAACATCGTGTTATTTTTACATTTCAGAAAATTATTTTTCATATTAACTCAATAGGCGTTAAACTTGCATACATAAGTGAATCTCGCGTTTTATGTAAAATAAGAAACCGGTAATCTAACCTATACTACGTTTACGCGAGCGTTAGAGTTCGGCTCGAGTCTTCGCGCCGGCCGGACGTGTCTGAGCTTGCTTCTGTGCGGTGAGGTTTTAGGTTAACTGTGCGGTCGTCTGTGTTTCCCTGTGGGAACGACTGTGCGTGGTGTGCCTTCCCGGTGTCGGACCCGGGTTTTTCGCGGCTCCCCCCTCGGAGGGGGAGCGTTCCTGGCGAGGCGATGGACGCGAACTTGCTTGAGAGTGATATCTCGATTCGTGTGTCCGGTGCGATGTCGACGGAGAACAATTCGTTGTCTCTGGACGAACGGGCCTTCGACGAGTTTGCGCGAGGTGTTTCTCAGGATTCCCCCCGGCCGGGGACAACGTATCGTGGAGGGTCTTCTGCGAAAAGACTCAGGGAGGAGGAGGACACGTCCCCCGAGGACACTGGCGCGAAGAAGTCGCCTTCCCCGCAGGATGTGGATATGGAGGAGAGTGACGAGGGGGATCTCCGGGGGGAGTCCCCCGAACACGACGAGGAGTCCGGGACGGACGAGGCGCGGTCGGGCGCCACACCGACGATTCGTGATGAACAATTAGAATCACGTGATATGAATCTTGCAGTCGCTACTGTTCCCGACGATCTAAACAGAGAGTATTATATTGTGAAGGACGACACGCTTACGGCACGTGATCCAAATATTGACGATCATCGCTTTCAGAAGCCTGTGAAATTTGACGACGATTTCCCAGGCAGGGCGTGCATTGTTCTTCGCCTGCCTCAGGATCAGACCACGATAAAAAAAGGAAAAAACTTGATAAAAATATGGATGATTTTAAATGAACTAACTATAATTCCTGTGTCTGTTACGATGATTAATCACTATTCCGCAGAAGCGGTGTTTAAGGATATCTACGATGCCAACTCGGCCCTCGAAAAGATTAATTTGCTCAAGAATCCAGTCAAACTCACAGCTAATATTGAACAGAGAAACGTAATATGTAAGGGAGTTATCTCTGATTGGCCGTCGTCCATACCGGCTCTGTGGGATAATATA